>NC_056728.1:99548856-99693856 GCF_019279795.1 Protopterus annectens | reverse complement strand
TGTGTGTGTGTGTGTGTGTGTGTGTGTGTGCACACGCATTGGTGTGTATAGCAGCAGTTATGCGTGTGTAGATTTGTATGTGACACTATTATGAGTACTCTCACACCCAGTATACCCACCATTGCCATACCTCACAAGGCCACGTCAGTTTATTCACCTTACAGGTACCTTGTAACATGCATCACACTAGTTGTCCTGTGCCACCTGCAGTAACTGCATAACAGTGTGGTACCACAACTTGATGGGTAGGGCTTCCAAACACAACACTTGCAGCTGTGATCCTGTGCATGCATGTGTGTGTGTGTGTGTGTGTGTGTGTGTGTGTGTGTGTGTATGTTCATACCTATTGAGGTCCCCCACCTTAGAAGCACCTTTGGACAACTGATACCCCATAAGCTCTGTGGCATGTGCACTAAATGCATAACAATGTAGTACCAATACATAGATAGGTAGGGGGTTCTAATCTGAGTCTTGGCAAATGTGTGTGTGTATGTGTGTGTGTGTGTGTGTGTGTGTGTGTGTGTGTGTGTGTGTGTGTGTGTGTGTGTGTGTGTGTGTGTGTGTGTGTGTGTGTGTGTGTGAACTGTTTCCTCTGTTTGAGTGAAAACTATATCCATTGCGTGGGTGGGTTTTATAGTTTTAGGCCATGGTACTCCTAGTACATGTCCCCAGGTCCACTTTACAAGACCCGCTGTGTTCATCCATCATGCAGGTATCTGTTAGCACTCTTCTGCCCAATAAGGTCCATGACACATGCAGGAACTATGTGACAATATGGACTGTCTAACAAGATAGGAAGGCCTGCTAATCTCAGTCCTGCCACATGTGTGTATGACTGTAATTCTGTGTGTATGTATAAATGTGGAGTAAGGTATATTGAGTACATTCGCACCAAGTACATCTCACATTGCCATACTTTGCAAGACCTAATGATGTTGCTCACCTTACATGTACCTTGGGACACTTTTTGCCCTGTAAGCTTTGTGGCATGTGTGATAAATGCATACCACTATAGTAGCAATACACAGGTAGGTAGGGGTTCTAATCTCATTTCTAGCAAATGTCTGTGTGAAAGAAGAGTACCTTATGTTTGTATGAGAACTAGATCCATTGAATGGCATTGGTTTAATATTTTATGCCATGGTACTCCTAGTACACATTCCTAAGTCCACTGTATGAGGTCCACTGTTCACATCAGCCTTAATGGTATCTGTAGACACTCTTCAGCCCTATAAGCTCCATGCAATAGTTTTGAATGCTATGGTACAAATAACAAGATAGGTAGGGCTGCTAATGTCAGTACTGGAAAATGTGTGTGTGTGTGTGTGTGTGTGTGTGTGTGTGTGTGTGTGTGTGTGTGTGTGTGTGTGTGTGTATAGCAGCAGTTATGAGTGTGTAGACTTGTATGTGACACTATTATGAGTACTCTCACACCCAGTACACCCACCACTGCCATACCTCACAAGTCCACGTGAAGTTATTCACCTTACAGGTATCTTGTACATGCATTACACTAGTAGTCCTGTGCCACCTGCAGTAACTGCATAACAGTGTGGTACCACAACTTGATGGGTAGGGCTTCCAAACACAACACTAGCAGCTGTGATCCTGTGCATGCATGTGTGTGTGTGTGTGTGTGTGTGTGTGTGTGTGTGTGTGTGTGTGTGTGTGTGTGTGTGTATTGCCAAGCCTATTGAGGTCCCTCACCTTAGAAGCACCTTTGGACAAGTGTTACCCCATAAGCTCTGTGGCGTGTGCAATAAATGCATAACAATGTAGTACCCATACATAGATAGGTAGGGGGTTCTAATCTGAGTCTTGGCAAATGTGTGTGTGTGTGTGTGTGTGTGTGTGTGTGTGTGTGTGTGTGTGTGTGTGTGTGTGTGTGTGTGTGTGTGTGTGTGTGTGTGAACTGTTTCCTCTGTTTGAGTGAAAACTATATCCATTGCGTGGATGGGTTTTACAGTTTTAGGCCATGGTACTCCTAGTATAAGTCCCCAGGTCCACTTTACAAGACCTGCTGTGTTCATCCACCATACTGGTATCTGTTGGCACTCTTCTGCCCAATAAGGCCCATGCCACATGCAGGAATTATGTGTCAATATGTAATGACTAACAAGATAGGCAGGCCTGCTAATCTCAGTCCTGCCACATGTGTGTATGACTGTAATTCTGTGTGTATGTATAAATGCAGAGTAAGGTATATTGAGTACAATAACACCAAGTACATCTCCCATTGCCATACTTTGCAAGACCTGATGATGTTGCTCACCTTACATGTACCTTAGGACACTTTTTGCCCTGTAAGCTTTGTAGCATGTGTGATAAATGCATACCACTATAGTAGCAATACATAGGTAGGTAGGGGTTCTGATTTCATTTCTAGCAAATGTGTGTGTGAAACAAGAGTATCTTATGTTTGTATGAGAACTAGATCCATTGAATGGCCATGGTTTAATATTTTATGCCATGGTACTCCCAGTACACATTCCTAAGTCCACTGTGTGAGGTCCACTGTTCACATCAGCCTTAATGGTATCTGTAGACACTCTTCAGCCCTATAAGCTCCATGTAATAGTTTTGAATGCTATGGTACAAATAACAAGATAGGTAGGGCTGCTAATGTCAGTACTGGCAAATGTGTGTGTGTGTGTGTGTGTGTGTGTGTGTGTGTGTGTGTGTGTGTGTGTGTGTGTGCGCGCATTGGTGTGTATAGCAGCAGTTATGAGTGTGTAGACTTGTATGTGACACTATTATGAGTACTCTCACACCCAGTACACCCACCATTGCCATACCTCACAAGGCCACGTGAAGTTATTCACCTTACAGGTACCTTGTAACATGCATCACATTAGTAGTCTTGTGCCACCTGCAGTAACTGCATAACAGTGTGGTACCACAACTTGATGGGTAGGGCTTCCAAACACAACACTAGCAGCTGTGATCCTGTGCATGCATGTGTGTGTGTGTGTGTGTGTGTGTGTGTGTGTGTGTGTGTGTCTGTGTGTGTGTGTGTGAGGGGGGTGGAACAGTATTCGATGTGTGTGTCAGGTCAACACAGTATCCTCTGTGGTTGTAGGTTTTAGCAATCTGAGGTGTGTTCCACCCACTCCACATACCATTGTCCACTCTACAAGAGCTGATGTCAACCACCATAGACTTACATACACCCCCAGCCCTAGAAGCTGTGAGGCACATGCAATAACTGTTACAGAGACCTGGGAAATGTGTGCAGATACACATGTACCTCGACTATGACATGGTTGATGTGTTACCACACTGCCATAACCCTCGTTGGTGATGTCTACAGGGCCACATCCTGCTGATACAATGACGTCTGGAACACAAACAGAATACAGCATGTGAGAACACATTAACTTAGCATTACTAACACCAATAATGCATCATGGCTGAAAAGGTACACAAACGCAACTGATGTGTACCCATTACAAATGCCAGATGACAGCACCTTACACAGCATTAAATGGGTACACTGTATTAAAGTCACCCTGTGCATCAGACCCATATTAGCATGCCCTGCATGGATGGTATGGATGGCAGGGATGTGGCACAGATATCATCATAGGCACAGGGTGCTGTGTGGGTTTGCTAGAGGCCTAGGCTGGGCTATACAGTTGACATTGTGTGTGTGTGTGTGTGTGTGTGTGTGTGTGTGTGTGTGTGTGTGTGTGTGTGTGTGTGTGTGTGTGTGTGTGTGGAGGTGTCTTGTCTGATGGTAATATGTGTATGTATTTGTATGCATACAGTCACACCATGTGGCCGCCTTACACAAGAGTAGTTTGGACAGCTGTAGTAGGGTGTGCAGTTAACCATCTCCAGCCATGGACATGGGAACTGGTCCTACCAGGGGTCTCATAGGCACCACCAGGACCAAGTCCAGATGCAGTACTACTCCCTAATTGTGACTGCTGTCTGCTGGATGTGCATCCCTGTTGGGATCGTCCAGGACCACATACCCATGGCCTGCTGCATCATGATGTGGACAGCACACCCCCTTCAGCAGTGCTGGTGGTACTGCCAGTATAGGAACGTGATGGTGCATGGCCACATAGACCCTCAGCTGATCATGGTGCTGCCCTACATCCATGTGACTGCTGACCATCCCCCACCAAATGTTCATCACAGATATTCCAGGGTTGAGGAGTGCCAAGGTCTCACCCCACTGTCTATCCATGACCAGAGTATGCTCACATGTGGCCGCAATGAGTTCCTGAATATCACCACGGACACCAGGGATGTGCTTATCCATGACCCTGCGTATATGTGGTGTTATGTTCATTATATGACTGTGCCTCCATGATGGCCCAAAACATGCATCTGATGACTGCTGCTATGGCCCTTTCAACAGGGGCATGATGAGCTGCAATCCCTTGCTGAGCACCCCTGCCGATCTGCCTGTGTGGAACCTCACCAGCACTCTGGCTATGGCTAGTGCCTGCACCCTCACTTGACATAGTCATCACACCAATCTGTTCCATGCCACCACCCACCAGCTGTCCCTTATCTGTGGTCACTGTTGACAGGTTATGTGTGGGCATTGTGACTGTGTGAGGGGATAGGTTTGACAACAGTGGGATGCCAATGGATGGCACAGATTCAGCCCCTGACAACCCCAACTGAGAGTACAGTTGCAAAGGCAGATAGGTGTAAATACTTGAGAACAACAGTTCAGAGTAATGGTGAGTGCGGGACAGAGATGAGGAAGAGAGTACAGGCGGGATGCGGGTGGTGGAGAAGAGTGTCAGGAGTGATTTGTGACAGACGGGTACCATTAAGAGTGATAGGGAAGTTCTACAAGAGGGTAGTGAGACCAGCTATGTTATATGGATTGGAGACATTGGCATTGAAAAAAAAGGCATGAGTCGGAGCTGGACGTAGCAGAGTTAATGATGTTAAGATTTGCACTGGGTGTGATGAGGGTGGGCAGGATTAGGAATATGTATGTTAGGGGATCAGCCCAGGTTGGACAGCTTGGGGACAAAGCCAGAAAGTGGCAGGATTATGTTGATTTGGACATGTGATGAGGAAGTATTCTGAGTATATTTGGGAACGGATGAGGCTGCCAGGTAAGAGGAAAAGAGGAAGGCCTGAGATAAGGTGTATGTATGTATATGGTGATAGTGGACATGCAGATGGTTGGTGTGACAGAGCAAGATGCAGAGGACTGGAAGACATGGAGACAGATGATCTGCTGTGGCAACCACTAATGGTTATAGCCAGAAGAAAGAGAATGTGATATTGTAATGTCAGTGTTCACAGGTTTACAATTATTTGCTAGATATAACACAACTCTTAATGACATAACTACAAATATGAGGCACACATATGGTCAATGAGCATAACACTGGACAGCTGAATAGCATGAGCTCAGTATATCACATGCAGTTCAACACACACAGCTGCGACAGTATTTCAGTATGCAAATACCCTGCATAGGTCCATCACATGTCTGAGACAAACATGTATATCATATTTGTAATCAAATTAACATATGGATATCTGCAACATCCTAGTAGCTGGCCTAGCAGTGTCACAGTCAGTATTGTGCAACACACACTCCAGTAGTGCTCACGTGTGAGCCATCCTTTCCTGGAGTGATTCAGGGCCCTGAGCTGTGTTCTGTGTTACTGCAGACAGATACAGATGCTATGGCCATAGATTCTGCTCAGCAATATATCAGTACAGCATGTGTTGTTGAAACATAATATTTTTTTAACTTCCTTTTTACCATATTTACATACCCCCTACTATATTCCATTAAATACTTAATTGTTTGACATACCTGTGGGGTTTTTTTTCAGTTCAGTTGGTATAATCCATCAGTTTCAGTGTGTGTGTGTGTGTGTGTGTGTGTGTGTGTGTGTGTGTGTGTGTGTGTGTGTGTGTGTGTGTGTGTGTGTGTGTGTGTATTTGTGTGTGTGTGTGTGTGTGTGTGTGAGTGTGAGTGTGTGTGTGTGTGTCTGTCTGTCTGTCTGTTTGTCTATCACTCTCTCTCTGAGATAGATGTAGGATATACATCTGTTTTGTATAGCTTGCCTTTTGTAGGTAATGATCATGAGCAGCTGATGGCCTATGAACCAGTTGGAGTCCCCCACTTGCTAATTGCATGTAGAACAGCTGTGGTATCATTCCCATACCCAATAGCATGGAAACACACTCCTATAACTGAGTACTTCATGTGGGCATTGCCCATTTTCCTTGCCTGTTAGGAGGACTTCATGGAGGTGTGTGACAAACAGCATCACAGAGGGTGGTTGGAAATACCTCTTACAACAAACACTGTGGAGACAGCCCAACAAACTGGGGGAGAATGTTTCAGACATAGTGACAGAATGTAAGTATTGCTGTTATACAGTTGACATAATGCTAGTTTGACAGGGTTTGTGTGGATATGGCTGCTCTGCATGAATTTAAGTCTGATGGTGTTATGTGGTTGATATAACTCTCAACTGTAGGGCTAGCTGCAGACTGGCCAGAGTTTGGACTTATATATTTTGTGTGTTACTCACACATTTTTTGCCCTTGGAAATTCAGTAGCATACTCTGAGGATTGCGGTCAGTAAATGGTAACATCCATGTGTGTTTCTGAATTCATATCCCTCAAAACACATATGTTACAACAACCCTGGTACGCCAGCAACTTTCTCAGTTTATAACAGCAATATGTCCATAATGCCCCTGTGTTTGGGCCTCTGTACCCCAAGTATGTCAGGCTTTGTCCAGATGTCATGCAGTAAGAGGTAGATAGGTATAGTATATCATTATATAATGACTTCACTCCTGATATCATCCCAGTGATGTATCAGACTGGCAGATATGTTATGTATAGGAGGCCTTATATATGAGGACAAAGCCTGAATGTTCTGTGAGACTCTATACAGTTGAGAGGACTGTGTACTTCTGGCGATTGTTGACAGACTGTCAGGACTGTGTTGCAGTGTTTTGTGAATGTGTTATTTGGCCTGTGTGGGGAGGGGGGGGTTAGATGCAAGTATCATTGGTCCTTTTCTATCTGATTTTGCATGCTGCTCCAGCTTCTGGTGCTCTATCAGCTGTATATATTTGTAGGAGCAGACTGACACATGTCCCGTACCACAGTCAGGCATCAGACTACACTATGAATTGGGCCAGTATATGTAGGGGTAGTGTGTGAGTGGCAAACATGATGATGATTTTGTTCACACAGTCCATATACTCTACTGTTCATGTGTCTTACCAGTATGTCACTTTGAATGTGGTGAGATTGGTTATGGGTATGCACTTTCACACTGGTGTCTGCTTGTCAGTGCTGTTACATCCCTGTAGTGCCTCATATATTTGCAATTACATGTGTATTACCCCATAGCAAAATTGGGTTAGTGTTGCGTCAGTCTGCGTGTAGTTTAGACAGTGCTTGGCGGTATGCCTAGCAGCTCAATGTAGTTTCCCAACTGTGATGTTATGTCCAGATATTTATCAGATGTACTGTTGCCTGGCCCCATAACTGTTGTGTATTTCTGACACATCAGTGGGATGATGTGAAGATTTATGTCAGTAACTAGTAGGGGGTTATTTGGTTTTGGACTTGGGCTATTCCAGTCAATATATGTTAGAACAGTCGGGGGGGTGTTACTGCATCAACTGTGTCATTTTATCTACTCCAGTATTTGGGATATGTTCCCAGTTTCATGGCTTTACTCCCCTCCTTTGTCAGGCTTGGTCCAGATTTACTGCACTATAGGGTTCTGAGCATACCTCTCGACTGGCCAGATTGTTTCAGACTGTCCAGGTGTATTGATGATATTTCTTGTCTTTTCCACAGAATCATTATTTTCATTTCTGTGGTAAATCACTGTGATGATGTGAGGATTTCTGTCAGTAAATGATGACATATATTTCAGTTTCAGAACTCACATCCTTCTGAGCATGTATGCTGACACAAACCCTGTTATTGTAGCAACATTCTACATTTATAACTGCAGTAGATACATTATGTCCCTAGTCTTGGCCCATTCTCCCCTCATTTTGACAGCCTTTGTCCAGAATTCTTGCACTAAGAGGTGGAGAGGTATGGTGCTTTGCATGACCCCACTACATGGTATGAGTATATATATATATATATATATATATATATATATATATATATATATATATATATATATAGATATATGTGTGTGTGTGTGTGTGTGTGTGTGTGTGTGTGTGTGTATGTATACACATTATTCATTTTTTGATCTCCATACATATATTTATATAACAATATATATGTATATATTCTATATGCATTTGTTTTATTTGTATAGCTCCATATATCTGACGTATATACTTTTTCATATTTATCTATCACCATACACATCTATATGTGTATATTTATATATACTAAACATGACTGATTCCACAGTGTTTGTTCCCTACTATTCTATACCTGTACTGAATGATATATTTGAAAAATAAGCATTCATTATTACAGCTTAGATGATGTAGTGGTGCATTGCTGTGACTATGGTGTACAGGGTCCTGGGTTTGGCAGTGCTGATATTTTTTGTTGCTGGGCAGAACAGTGGCTGATGGATACAGAGTGATTAAGGCACTTTTAAGCAGTTGTAAGTGGGTTTGTGCAGGTTTGCGCTAAGCTAAGCGACGCTTACACATGGTTAAACATACAGGTGCTTACTCCATTTTGGCTTCGCTTAGCATCATGCAAACATGCTTACTCCCTCTAACCCCCTTGCTAATTTCTTTGAAAGAAAAGAAAAAGGGGTGATAGGAAAGTGGTGAAAAAGGGGGCACGCAGAAGGAAAAACAATATGAAAGATAGCTAAGGATGTACAGGACGGTTGTAGGGAAGGTCCATAGATGTCCATTTATGATACATCAACAGCTGTGCATTTCTACAGAATTTGGAGGTGAATTTGGACACCCAAACCCCTGAGAGAGGGGTGAGGACAACAGTAATGTGTTGTTAAGCCAATTAGCCCAGATTACATGTGTTCGGTGGACACATGCGAAATGGGCAGCTATTTATGGGGCGACATGATGTTTGGGAAGGATATTAGGTACATTTGGGGAGGTAAGTTGGGTAGGAAGACATACAAGACAGACAAGACAGCTGACAGGTGTGGTATACGATACATGTGGGGGTAAATACCTTGGATGGGGAGGGTGGTTGGGAATCAGACACACATGAGCCCCCATGTGGTTACAGTGGGACTGAGGTTCCCACCCATGGGCAGTCACCACTGAACCTTCACGGCCCCAAAGGTGGCTTTGCTGGGGATTGCACAGGAGGGGCAGGCTGACCCTCAAGATGCACCAGGTGGCCCTCAAGCTGGTGCAGCTGATCACTGTACTCTGAACAAAGGACACTGCACACCAATCCCTGAACCTGACTGCGGGTGACAGTCTCCTCTCTGTGCCCACTCCTGGGGGGGGACGAGCCCCATCCCCTGAGGTAGTTCCACCTGAAGGTGGTGCAGGACAAATGGAAGAGGAAGTCCAGGTTGGGTCTCAGACATGCTGGGGCCGAGTGCCATGGCCAGATGAGGCAGGACAGGTGGATTTGCCTAGATCTGCCTACTCAGATGTGCTATGGTGTTTCAGTTTAAAAAATATGTTGGTTAGTCATGAACAACACATTTCAGGATTAGTTATAACAGCATGCATGGGTGTTCCAATTGACCCCATAAAACAGAATTGAAACAGTTGCATAACAAACAGAACACATGCATATATGGAACCACAGTAGGCATTATAACAGCATGCAAGTTGCATTGATAGCTACAGGCCACCAATGATAGTATTTGAACAGAGAACATTAATATTCAAATGGTTCAATATTTGTATAACAACAGGACACATGTCCCAACAGTAGGTATGGAGATGAACATACCCACTTAATGTGCATGAAGTATTGGTGCAAATGGGGTTGGGGAGAGAGAGAGAAGTCAATTAACGACTGTCTAGGCTTCAATTTTCAACAAATGTACAGATCATTACTCTACTCATTACTCTCCAGAGCTGACCTCACTGGATAGCTACCTATGACCTGGGGATGGACAGTGGGATTGTTGTACACAGTGTATTGGTTAAGCCTGCCTACAGCTAATAGACACATTTCCTTACCTGGCAGACCTGTTGAAGAAATATCTGTTAACACTACCTGACTGTTTCTACACATATTCACATCTTTACAGTTACATATGTGACACTGACAGGAGTGCCTGGCACTCATGCTTGGGGGCTGGGGTACTGACATACTCCACCGAGGTTTCTATCTGTCTCCCTGGTTATTAGCAGCAGTGACCATTAGCCGTGACAGTGTGACACTTGACGGACATGTATCAGAAGAAAGTGCTTGGTGTATGTACTTATCTTGCTATCATTTGCAGCCTTGGTGTTGGACAGTGGCTATTTTGAACAGAGAGTGTGTTGGTAAAGCCTTATTACAGCTATTACAAACATTTCCTTACCTTGCAGACCTGTGGAGGTAATTTATGTTTATACTACCTGACTGTTAATGTAAATATTCACATATTCTTGTGTGACAATATGCATTCAGTGTACTACCATTGCCAGGATTCGAACCATGCCTGTTTGTGCAAAAAGGTACACCACAGCTGTGTTTCATCACAATGAGATACTAAGTAACTGCTGACTCATGCTTGACTTTTTTCTCCCTAGTACTCTCTGGTTTGCACAATCTGACCTTGTAGTTAGATAAATACCCTAGGTAATGACAACTGTACTGCAATTTTCAGACAACAAATATGTGTTACGTTTTTAGTAATAGTTGCATAAAATAGTTATTTTCTACCAGAAACACATAACTATGCAGAACTTGTACACATTTATATTCCTACCACAACATGCCTAAGTAAACACAACAGTCTGGGGTTTTTAATTTTATTCAACGTTACAGAGACCTTTATTCACCTGATAACAGTCCTTTATTCATTGCACACAGTACACCATTTACCTACTAGTTGTTGTCAATCTACTACTTTCTATTTATTTACCCTGAATACTGCAAGCTAGATTTTTACTCACCAGCCTCCTGGCACAGCCTTAGCAGCCTGCTGGCATGTGTATCAATATTCGCAGCCCTCTCATCTGCAGCTGTACAGGAGATAAACATTTATGCATACCTATTGATTACATACTCAGGCTGTTCTTTCCAAAACATTAATTGATACTGATACTTACACACTTCTGGGACATTCTGAGCCCATGCATCTTGAGTCCATTGGTCCAAGAGATCCCTCTTCCTACACTTCAGGTCAGTGTAATGGTGTCACCATCTGAGGGATACCAGTAGCACTGGTGAGGTCACATGTGAGATGGTCCCAGGCCTCTGCTTTGCATTGGGAGCCATGTTACTGGTCCTGCAGCATGCTCCCTACATGGCCTTTTACGAGGAGTCCAACCATAACCCTGGACTCCTGAATGCCCCAACACTGAGCCCAAATCTGCACACCCTCACCAACGCCATCCATAGTGCCTGCAGTGATCAGCTACAACTGGCTAGGGTTGTATTCCCACCTGTGGGGTTTAAGTAGGGCTGCATTCCTGCCCTTTGCCATGACTGGCTGATTTTGAATATGCTAAGCTAAGCTAAGCAACGTGCAAACCCGCTTAGCTAAGATAAGCATTGCTTAAAGGGATAGATGCTAAGCACTGCTTACTAGTGCACAAATCCACTTAGCTACTCTAATTATTGCTAAGCATTTAGATTTAAGCAATGCTTACACTGGCTAAGGATAGCCAAGCAAAATTTAGCATTGTTCAGCTTTTATTTTATGGACTATCAGGATTGTGAAGTTGATTCCTTATTAATGACATCTTCTGATATGCATGTTTACCTTCCATAACATCCCCCTATGTGCTTTCATTACATTATATTCTTGTATGGGACACATGTGTTTATATGAGGGTTTCACATCTGTACTACACTGACACCTCACATTTGAACCTGCCACACTACTCTGGTTAGCAAATATATGTTATTTACTACCTATTTATAAAAAAAGATATTTTAGTGCTGCTTTCACATATAAAAATGAATGGACTGCATTGGGGCTTGAATTATGAATGACTGCATGCTAAGCAAAAGCTGTAACCACTATGCTATCTCACTTTGGGTATTTTGGCTGTATATTTCTATTTAGCTCCTTCGGATGTTTAAGCTATGCTGAACACAGCTGCACAACATGCACACCTGCTCAGCTATGCTTACACTTTAGTGGGGATGGAAAAAACATATTTGTTTAATTTGTCTTAGTTTAGGGATATGCACATAACTAACAGTCATACCTGTCAACCTCTTAGAGCATAACATCTGGACAAAGCCTAATATAATGGGCAGACAAAGAGGGACAGATTTTAAATATTGCTCTTACAAACTTAGAAAGTTGATAGAACAATGCTTTTGCATTAGCCATGACTTTTTAGAAGAATGTGGAGTCTTAGACTCAAATGTTTGTCATTATTTTATGACTTCCATCCTCAGCTCTTTGCCAGACAAGTACAGATTTTAGGTGGAACACACCTAACATATGCAGAACAAATCTGCATTCTGTGAAAATCTGTACAGTCGAGAAGTATGCAACAGTGTCCACAGACACTCTTAGAGTATAAAATCTGGACAACACCTAACATGATGGGGGGACAAAGAGGGACAGATTTTAAATATTGCTCTTACAAACATAGAAAGTTGATAGAATAATAGGTTTTGCATTAACATGACTTTTTTGAAGGATGTGGAGTCTTAGACTCAAATGTTTGTCATTGTATAATGACTTCCATCCTCAACTCTTTGCCAGACAAGTATAGCTTTTAGGAGGAACACACCTAATATATGAGGCAAACATCTGCATTCTGTGAAAATCTGTACAGTTGAGAGGTATGCAACAGTGTCCATGTTTTTTGTTTTCAAAGTGCCGTATGGCACTTCCTGAGTGCAGGGGGCATGTTTACTGTACTAGCACTGCTTGGACATGCCCCCTGCACTCATTCACAGATCGTGTCCATGTAGATTATACAGCAGCGCACCTTCATGAATATGCAAGGCTTTGCTGCACGGACACGATCCACTCCATGTAAGAATAGTCTTATTCTTGCATGGAGGTTTATTGAATCCCAGGGAACATCCTTCCTGTCAGACAAGAATGGATATAAATCTGCTACAATGTCTGCAGTAATTACTTTAGTTGATTTTGTACTCAGCATAAAGCTGACAATATTTAGTTGATCATTGTTTTTAAAGAATACATATAAATTCATATAAACTACTAAAATACAAATGCAGCTTACTATTTTTTCATTTAATTATATCTGAATATGAATTTTTCTAGAGCAACATATCATTGTCTGTGTATATAATTTGTTCACTTTAAAAAATAATATTAGTTTAGTCTGGTTACATTACTGCAAACCAATCTTCAGAGACATCACTATTGTACTTTTCACATAACAGAAGCACTCAGGTAGTTGTGCTTTGACTGGTTCATTATGTTTTATGGCACATTCTATTATAAAGCATTATATTATACTTGGTCATTGCATCGGGATGGGTGCAAAATATCTACTCATGATGCCATCAATATTGGCTCAGTTAAATGTGAATCTGCACAAATTAACAGTAGACCAAATGACCTTTCCCAGGTAAATACTATGGACTAGTCAGGTCATCTAGTGATTTCTAAGTGGTACCTAGTCAAGCTGTCTGGTGACATACTGCAATCTAGGAACCATTCCAATTTACAAAATTTCCTTAAAGCATACATTCTTAGCTCCAGCAAACTATCTATTTATAACCTTGCTTTCCTTCCATTATCCTCTAAATCCGAATTCTATATCCTACCATCTATTTTTTTTAATTTTTTTTTATTTAACATTTGTTGACCGGGAAATTCCGACTAGGTTCCACAGAGCCTGTTTTCAGTGGAGGCCTGGGGAGAAATGCTCCAGATGCATGTCTTTGGAATGTGGGAGGAAACCGGAGTACCCGGAGGAAACCCACGTGAACACAGGGAGAGCATGCAAACTCCACACAGATGGCACCCCAGCCGAGAATCGAACCGGAGAACCTCTTGCTGTGAGGCAACAACGTTAACCGCTGCACCACTGCGCCACCCATCTAGCTACCTTGTTTGCATCTTAAGATTGTAGCTTCTGCACTTAGTACAGCCTTGGTACGTGATTAGTATAGGATGAACATTTACAAAAGAAACATACTGAATGCTGTTCTGAGTGGACCAAACTGTTCAGAATTGTATCTGATGTGCATAATTCGGTGTGGGACAAAGCCTTAAGATCTCCTGGAAGGTGGCTGTGCCTCCTGGACTACCTACTTTATGTAAGCAAATCCCAGGCTGCTTCACTTTTGAAGGAAAGGAGATTCAACCATGCAACAAACTCCAATGACCAAACATTTCCGGCCATGTTGGCATTAATGCCAAATTGGCTACTGAGCTACTTAGTTTCTTGCATCTATGGTAACTGTAGACTAAATGATGAACTCAAGCAATGCTTGGCTTGATAAGAAGCTGTCAAGGTCTATTAACTTGTTTATTTAATTTATTTTCATGCAATGTTCTTCTGTAATCATGTTATTTGTAAATGTACACAATTCATAAAGTTCATATCAATGCTACAATAATTTCTCAATTACTGCATTGTTTTTTCTTAACTAATACTATTTTAATAAAATATTAACTGTTAAACCTTAGTTGACTTTACTGCCCACTGCCATCTGCAACTTAACATTAACCATCGGTATCATGAATTCCCAAACAAACTTCAGTTAACATCTATACCCATATCAGCCTTTATAATCTTTCTAGGTATGCAACACATATTGCCTCAGCATTAGCATCATGTATTCTGCGTAATCTGTAATTTCACTAATACCTTGCAGCACTTGATTGTTTGAGCACATGTGGTATCCCATATATGCTAATTGTATTACTAAATATAGGTTATAAAATATTCATGCCAAACTTGTCTAATGAATTGAAATGAATACTGCCATATGTAATAGATAAAAAACAAACATAAATGATTATTAGAATCCAAACACTAAATAACTGCATCAATTTTAATTAGTTATGCAAATATTAATAATCATGATTTGACAGTTAGTAGATTAGACGTCAAAAAGGATTTTGATTCTTTAAACTGGAAGTAGTTACTTAGGACTTTAGAGATATTTGGTATTCCAAAATCCTATACAAATCTAATAAAAAAGTTATATAATGACTCCTTCTATTACACTAAAATTGGAGTATATGTTTCTTAAGCAACAACCTTAAAAAGAGGAATTAAAAAAGTTTTCCCCTTTCACTTTTTATTTTTTTTAGCAAACTTAATCATTAGAAAATTCCAAGAGATAAAAAAAATGTTAAAGGCTTCAAAGTGAAAAGTGATTATACTCTAAAACGTTACTATTTGCAGATGATATATTATTAACATTAACTTATCTATACAACATGTTGATAATAAATTAGCATTTTAAAATGATTTCTAAGCTAAAATTTAAGGAAAGCAAGACAAATACACTATTAATAAATTAAAGGCAGATGAGTCTGCATTAGGCACAACTGTCATTGCAAAACATTAAAACACTTAAGATTTACATTATCTAAAAATTTAGAAGAAATTTTTAAAATTATTTAAGAAACTTCTAAAATTTTAAAAAGACACCTTAAATTGCAAAATATATATATTTTTTACATTTGAAGAGAGCCTGATCTTGATCAAAATAATATTATTGCCAAAAGCATTATATACAATTCAAATCACAAAATTATAGCCAATTAAGACCCAAATTTAAATAAATAAGATGTTTGCCACTTTTGTAGTGCTCAAATAAGCCTATTATTGACTTTAAATATCATTTCAGAACATGGGAACTGGTTGTAACTGAATCTTATATTACTGAATCTATATTCAAAGAGAAAATTCATTAATTAGACATAACTTACTCTGCAAAATAGAAAGAAATACGTGAAGCTTTATGTGAGGATAACACTTAAAATATAAAATATATTATTATATCTTAAAAATAATACAGTGCTGTGGATATTAACTACTTGCATACACATATTCCTCTTACTACAAAGTCTCAATGCATTCCAGAACTGTAAGGGATATGTTTTATTTGGTTCAGTGCTCTCCCACCAATATCTGTTGAAAGAAATAAAATTGCAAAACACTCAGTTATTAATACAGAAAAATATCTATTTTCCCTTTAGAAGGAGTGTCAGATGCCAGACAGAGAGACATACATTCCACCTGTCCCCTGGAATGGACACTACCGGACTTCCAAAACAGACCATGTTTAAAAATATTTGAAAACTTTTTTTTTTCTATTCATTGCCCAGTAACTGGACAATAAAGATTCAGTTCTTAGAAATATTGTAACAATTATTAAGTTCTGGTTAGATTTTTCTGGAATCACTTTTTTTCTGCTTGTTTTGGTACAACCTAAGTGCAGATAGTTTTCTTTTTTTATCAGATACATCTGAAATATCAGCTTAAATATATAAAATGTTAGCATTTCTGGTATAATTCCCAGTGAGCACTGCAATGTACAGTGTACTTTTTCTAGCGCATTAATTACAGAATGACTATGACCAACTAAATCATATGTGTAACCATTTTTTGATATGATTTGACACTCCTTTTTAAAGGGAAAAATATATATTTTTCTTTATTAATAAACTTAAGCATTTAGTTTTAAATTGCATGTTGAAAATCATGTAGTTATAAATCTGTGTCTAGGGGTATATACATATTTTTTGTCAAACCTGTGAATGCAATACATAATCATAACTGGAATGCATAATGCTCCAAAAGTAAAATGACATCCACAAGATGACATACTCATTATAAAATATCACATGTAACCCTTATAAATGTAGAATGCATGTTTAAGCACTGGAATGTAGCATCATTATAGGCAGGCTTTGTTTTAAATTAAATGGCACATAATATTTCACTGAAACAGTGAAATGTTATATCAAAACTCTTCAAAAAGTTTATATACAATTATTCAACATTAAAAATGGATTTTCTGTGTATTTCTGATTTATTTTACACCAGGATTCTTTGAAGTCTTCAGCGTAACAAAACTTTTGGAATCTGAGGCTAAAAGATTCATCTCATTAGTTTGTCTGAAAGGAACAACAATTTTAACCAATATTGTTCATAAGTAGGGATACAATGCAGAAGACAGAGTTGCAGGTTCAAATCATTAGATATTTTTTATTTGTTTTATCTATTTGTTAACCAGCTAAGCCTAAAGAGCAAAGTGTCCCTTTTCAGTAGTGACCTGGGAGCACTGTCTGCTTAAGTGACTTGCTCAGAGTGACGTTGTAGGCAAATGGAGGTGGAAGGAATCGAACATTGTACCCTTGACAACAGGAAGAAGCTTGTCAATAGCTCAGAATCATAATCCTTTGCACTATATCTACAAAGATGCAAAATATAATTGAAACAAAACTAACAATAGGACATACAATTTATATGTTTGAATTAAACAACTATTTAATATATCAATTTTTACATTTATTACCCAAGCTAGTATACTGTTCTAATTAACCTATTAACGTATGACCTGTGCCACTTAGGCTAAAGAATTACAAAAATAATCACCATTACAAGAATGTTTCCATTATAGAACATTGGAGTTATCATGTAAAGTTGACCATAACAACAGATCACTTTTACATTATCTGTGAACAGTAGCATATCACTGTATCTTGTGTAAATATTAGCATTAGTATCTACATGTGTATGGAGTTGTTGTTGTTTGTCTTTTCGGCTTTTCCCAGTTAGGGGTCGCCACAGCGGAACTCTGGTCCGCTAATGATTGGCAGTCGATTTTTATGGTGCTGAGTTGCCAGCCCGACAGTTGCTGAACAATATTACAGTAACTATTATGTGTGTGTGTGTGTGTGTGTGTGTGTGTGTGTGTGTGTGTGTGTGTGTGTGTGTGTGTGTGTGTGTGTGTGTGTATAGATAGATAGTAGATCACCAGGGAAACATGTGGAAGTATCTGTAGTATCATGTGCAACTAACTCTTACTATCATAATGATCATGTATACCCCATGTTTAACAGAATTACATAAATCAAACTAGTTATCCAAATTTTACTGGCATAGATAACACCATAATATTAAATCAGTTAAAAACAACAATTGCCTTTACTTTGGAAAATTTTCACAAGGAAATGTATGCATATAACAATTTTTACTCCATACAAACTCAATAAATATATCTGTTAGTGGGGAGCAAAGGATGGAGATGTGTTTAAAGTGCTGTGCATTGCAGTGGAAAGACACTTTGGGGAGAGGATCAGGAAAGACATGCTAGAATTGTGGGACTTTTCCAGTGGGGAAGGAATGTCTGAAAATATGTGGAAAAAGTTTTGTGATAGACAAAAACAAACAAAAAAAACAAAGGCAGGATGAACTGCTTTGGGAATGGGATTTGTTTTCATTTCAAATCTTTAAAGCATTTTTTTAATTGTTTTAGCAGTGATGCATGAAAATAGTAGGGGGTTATAGTTTAGTGTGTAGTGAGAAATGAGTTAGAAATATGAGATGGAGGGTAGGGGGATCCTGAGTTACAGTGTGGTGAGAGTTGAGGTCAATGGAGTAAATAAGTTCAGCAAATTCTTTAAGCTGCATAAAATTTATCTTGGAAGTGGAGGAGCTATTTTTTGTGAGGAACTGTAAAAATATACTGTGCACTTAATTGGTTTGCAGAATAACTTAGTAATGGTAGACTTTTAATTGCCTATTCTAAAGATAGGAGAATTTGTAGAGTTTGCATTCATATCAGAGCAGCTGATATTCTCTGAGGTCAGTAAGTGAGTGAAGGGACTTCCATCTATACCATGCTTTATTCTGATACTTTAACAGGCATTTTTTTCTTTGAGAAGCCAAGGAGAGGGTTTATCTTTGGTTTGAAGTTTCACTGAAGAAATATCTCTCCATATAACTGGTTTCATTAGTGTTTTGAAAATTTGGAGAGCAAGAGTTGGGGAATTTGATTCAAGCAGATGGGAACAGTTTATGGTTTGAAGTTTTGATTTTAATTGATCTTAGCTTGCTTCGGGAAAGGGTCTTTGCATAATAAGTAACATAGGAGGTTTGGGGTGCTTTTGCATATTATCAATGAGAACACAGCAAAGGTTGGCAAAATTTTAGAATATTAGCAATTTAACCATGAAGAAATCCAAGATAGATTCATGGTTGAGAGAAAGTCTAATTCTGGTTAGAGGAGAGACAGGCTCCAATCCGAATCCAACACTAGACGACCAAGGCAGTCACCTAGGGTCCACTGGCTAGGATGGGGCTCCCACTGGCTGGGAAGGGGCCCTCTTGCTGAAGGACTGTTACATTTACTTTTTTAATTACAAAAAAATTATGTGTTCTTATTTTAAGGGCATTCTTCTTTATGAATGCCTTCTGCATCTGGTTGCATACACCTGTTGCATCTGTGCATGCATCTTTACACATACCTAATGTTCTTTCTTTCTGCACAAGTTGAATTTAAATACAAGAAGACATTCTGTTCCTTCCATTCTTGTGCTGCTGCTTCCATAGACTGAATGTAGACTCTTGGAGAGAGTCTTCTACAGCAAGTGAAGTACAGGTGTGTGTGTGTGTGTGTGTGTGTGTGTGTGTGTGTGTGTGTGTGTGTGTGTGTGTGTGTGTGTGTGTGTAAAATGTCCCATTTAGGAATAACAGATAATTAGTTAATTTGCTCAGGCTCAAACCCTACACCTTATTTACAGGAAACAAAACCCTGAATCCTCTAAGCTGCTAAAAAATTAGTTTCAAGGAGTTGAGTTTCAGGTGCATTTTCAAAGAGTTCAGTTTCAAGTCTGAGCTTCAAGTGAAAAGAAATTTACTAATGCTCATGCTAAGTCTGTTTACAATATGTAACTTTTTTTTAGCAAATGGTATCACTATTGTTCTAAAGAAATTAAAAGCAATGTTAGTAGCATAATAGTTAGCATACTTGCTTTTGATGCAGAAGGCTGAGGGTTCTACTTCCATAGCATGTAGATGGATTGCTGATACTGTGTTGTACTTTAAGGGGGGTGGGTGCTGCAGCCCTGAGTATGTCCTCCTTTAGATGAAATGCCTTAATAACTATGAACTTGTTGTCAGTTTGTTATCTATTCCCTATTGCAATATTACCAATTTGCTATTTTTTTAATGCAACATAGGCAATTTATTCTTCAAGGGAAGCAGACACTGAATTTGTAGATGAATCGCTGAAATATAAACTTGTTTGTTAGCAGCAACTTCTTCATTAGTTACAGACCTCTTTAATGTGGAGTTATTCAGATGATTTTTACTTCTACAGAGATTGTGCATATTGACTGATAATTGTGGATTGTAATGACAGAAGTCTGAATAGACTTTTATTGTAGAAGTGTTCTTTTATTAATTCATACATTTTTTTCATTGCTTACTGGACAAATGATCAAAACTACAAATTTCAAACACACTCTAAATAGCGGTGCTGTATTATAGAAGGAATATAATTTAATACAATCAAGAAGGTGAATCAAAGAACACATACTTGTATGCATGCTCCTAAAATGTGTGCAAGGGGCCTATGATTTGAAAACATCCCAGAGTTAAACTGCATCATCCACTGACAAGATGCATTTATTTGAATGTGGGTTTTAATACTGTTTCAATGAATGTGAGTTTCAAGGGCAGATGTTAATGCTAATTCTGTTTTCATTGTGAGATTGTATTACTTTATTTAGCAAATGTCTATTAGTGTCTGTGCTATTGTGCTGTCAAATTTGAAATAAAAAAAAATAATTTAAATCCAAATAATCATTGTAGAAGTAAAGCAGAAAACATTGTGTGCACCCTAAGAGTTTTGAACAGTATTTATGGTGGCTGGGCGACTGGAGAGAAATATACTGGAATGGCTGCGGGGGGGGGGGGGTGGGCGGCTAGAGCCATTATCTTGTGTAGGGCCCCACTTGACCATAATCTGGCTTTGTTTTTTCATTCTACACAAACATTTCCACAAATTTAAAGTTTCTAGGAACATTCTAAACTTGTATCCAAAAACACTCTGGTCACTCTGGAGTTGCTTAAAATTTAACTCTGTAATACAATAAAATAAACAGAACTAGTGTCTCATTTCAGTCATTTTCAGCTAATATTTTTATGCCTGATATGACTGGTTGAACTGTAGCCATTTTGAGCTGATCTGCTTTACTTAATACTGTTTTCATTCCATTTAAATCATTGTCTTGAGTAAATCCAATTGACCAGGGGTGGAATCCATCTTAGAATCAGTTATGATTGACAAGTAAGAGTTAGACTAATTGCTACAGGTCCTGAGTGGTTTAGAGCACTCGGGCTTCTGATTTCACATATTTTAATTGGTTATTTTGTTTTCTTCTGTTATTCTTACTACACAGAGCTGCATTGTGTGCAGTGCTGCAGTAATAGCATTTCCATAGTGTAATACACATAAGTAAAATTCTCTCTTCTCATACTACAGGAACAGTACCTTTTTACAACATCGTTGAGTTACTTATCAGTTTCTGCTTTGTCTAAACTGCTTACACTGAATTGTGTTAGCTTCCTCATCTGAGTATTTACAATGCCATTTCACTTGCTGATGTGCAGCAAGTCCATCAGTGTTGTGTTGGACATCAGACACAGGTCACCTGTTAGTAGTTTGTAGGTTACCGAGTACAGTAACAGGGCTTTGAGTCAGTATATGTAGGATGTATTGTTCAGGCCTTGCATCCTTTTAGTAAGGTATATCTGTGATAATATTTAATATGCATCTGCAAAGACTGAAACTAGTATTGAGCAGTATCCTGCTATCACCAGAAATGATGGCATAATAAAAACAAAAGGTAATTGGCTTTAATTATTGTTTTAACTACTGGTGTCCTTGTAAGGGGCTCCAATACATATCAGCCTGGGATGAGATGTCTGACAATCTAGCTGCTTTCTGGTGGTCAGCAACTCTCTCTCTCTCTCTCTCTCACTCTCCCGTCACGCCTTACATATATTGACTATGAATCTTTCTTCCTCCATAATGCCTTTTTAGGTAAGGTCAGTCTTTTTTTACATTACCCACATAGCCAGCCACAATCAAAAGTAACACTACTCAATGCTTGAAGCCTAAACAAAAAGTTGCACTCATTACGGACATTCCTAACTCTTGAAAATAGTTATATATGCATAGTTATGGAAACCTAGCTTCAGAACAGTGAAAACCCCCCTCAGTGCAGTTTTTAATGCCTACTACTCCTTCAGACCCAGTGCTGAAATGCAGCTTGTAGCTGCTGGGGGATGTCAGCATTCCAAGGAAACCATTTCACCTCCAGACTCGTAATACAGGACAGTCACCTTGAACTCCTCCACATTTTTCTTATAATAAACAAAACCCAGTGTCATATAGCAGCTAGTTACTATAACCCCTCTATGACAATGACAGACCATGAGGCATATCTTAACAAACTGACTTCGCTCATAGAACCAAAAATATTTTGGTTGACTTCAACTATCCCTCTGTTAACAGGGAAACCTACACCACGACAAACAAGTAGACACAGAGATTCCTGGATTTCATCAATGCCAACTTGTTGGAACAACTAGTCCAAATCTGAAACAGGGATGAGTTTGTAGCCAGAGGCTACCATGAGAAAGAGCTAGATGAGGCTTGCTTGATAGCCAAGACTAAGAGAGATAATACAGAGAAACCCTACTTCTCCAGTCTGATTAGAGGTGGTCTGACCTCCAAGAAAAGGGTGGATGATATACTAACCCTAAATTACAGCATGACACACTTGGCGGATACGAACTTGATTAAGGATATACTATACAAGAATTGGCATATGTTAGGGACTGATGACCAAGTCAGGAAAATAGTGGGTGATAAGCCTAAGTTTATATATAAGAATGAGAGGTCACTCAGACAAATGCTTTGCTACAAAGAAAGGATGGACCATATCCCTTTGGTCAATTATGGAACAATGAGGTGCAGTAGTTGTGAATTTTGTCAATACATTGAGACAAACAAATTGTTTGTCCATCCTACAACACGGAGATTATATAAGTTTAGGGTGACCTGGAATTGTCAAAGTAAGGATGTGATATATTTGGCCCAGTGTGTGTGCTGTGAGGCATTTTATGTTGGGAAGACCAACAGACGCTTGAGAGAGCGGATTCATGACCATCTTTATTGCTTCAGGAAAGGACAGGAGCACATTGCAATAGCTAAACACATGATTCAAAATGGGGAGAATCATTGTTTTAGTTTTTTCCATTATAGATACTTTAACAGACAGCATGAGAGGTGGGAATTTATGTAATAAAACGGAACAGAAAGAGCTCAGATGGATTTTGATGTTAGCCGCACATAAACCACGAGGGCTAAATGATTATTTATCACTGAAACCAGTCTTAAAAAGTAGGAAACCTAGGAAGAAAGTAATACGAAGCAGTTTTGTTAGACTCCCTCTTTGTTTATATATATATATATATATATATATATATATATATATATATATATATATATATATATATCTATACATATTTATATTTTTAGACATATATTTTTAGAAATATACATTGTAATATATAATACATTTTACTGTGATTACATATGTTTTTTAGATGGGTGGGAGAACATGATATTGAATTGTAACAAAGCTGCCTCTAAACTGCTTTTGAATTGTCTGTTTTTAAATTGTCTATCTCTTTAAGCTTGGAAAGCATTTGTACATTTCTTGATTTGATTGGATGATTTTATATGACATATTTTAAAATGAGTGTGAGTTTTTAAGAATTCATTTTGGTCTGAGGAAGCAACCAGGACAGGTTGTGAAAGGCTTATCCTTGTAATAATGTTTCTGTGAAATCTCATTTGGACTTTATTTGGATTTCTACTTGGATTTGAGCTCCTTTGTGGTGGTTTAGTGTTTGGAACATATTTTTGTTTTTGATTGCCAACACATTAGTGAACAAAGTCAGCTCAGACTTTACCATCATCTCCCCCAAATTGTGCAGACTATTTTAGCATGTCTATGCCACCCTTCCAAAATCACCTTTGAACAACTCCTAATTCTTGGCTAAAATCACTAACTCCACAGACCCTGACATTGTGCCAGGTTGTCTTCTTGTCAGCAATAAATGCTGCCTAGCTGACTCTTTATTAACATCTTTTCATTCTCAGTCACTCCACTAGATTTGTGCCAGACAATTGGAGAAGCTACTGTTGTCATCCCACATCCCACTCCACAAAAGGAGACCCAGAACTGATCTTGGCAACTATACACTTATGTGCCTCACTAGCCTTGTCTGTAAGGCAATAGAGCGTATTATTATTATGGGCCTCATACACAAAGACAGACAGTCTTCAAACCCTGGACCTTAATCAGTTTGGCCTTGTTAAAGGCAAATCCAGTCTCCTAAACCTGGCAAATTTTTTGAACATGTCACTAAGGCATTAGATTAAGGTAAACCACTTGTTGGTGGGATAGATACCTTTCACAAGGAATACTTAATTCATCAAATAAGCTTCCCTTATAAGTAAAGTAGAGTAGCTCCATGCTCCTGTTTAAGTGTAACTTCAATAACAGGATGGGCAGTCATAGGTACACACCTGGCTCGGACCCTGTAGATTTTATGGAAAGCAGCTGAAACTAAGTCAGGGTCCAGTAATAATTCATGTCATGGCAAATTGGTATGATTGTTGGCTAGGCTACAGATAGCCCACTAGATTAACCTATAACCCCACTGTTTCCATATGACATGACTGTTGGTGTAATTTTAAAGTATGCACCAGCACTGATTCCTTTGTTTGGGGAGATTTCTCACTTCTTTGACCATGGAGTTGGTATATATATATATATATATATATATATATATATATATATATATATATATATATATATATCTATATATGTAAATATATAGGGTCTATATTAGAACACCGAACATTCAAAATGTTGAGTGTTCTAATATCAAACCCTACCAATCGAAAATACTAAA
Source organism: Protopterus annectens (assembly GCF_019279795.1). Taxonomy (NCBI): domain Eukaryota; kingdom Metazoa; phylum Chordata; order Ceratodontiformes; family Protopteridae; genus Protopterus; species Protopterus annectens. The sequence goes on along the minus strand of NC_056728.1, from coordinate 99,668,800 downwards.
CATCGAACATTCAAAACAGTTCCAAAACACATACACACAACACAAGCACACCAAACAAACATAAATCCACACACATACATCTAAACTCTTACACCTAACCCTACATTAAACTATACACACACCACTAACTATCCACTTATCTTAACCCAAACCCTAACCCTAAGGTCCATCACTATCGCACTCTCACCTCACCTGCGCCCTAACCCTAACTCACCTACCCCGCCCTAACCCCCATGTCCACACAATCGCACACTTACCTGACCCGCACTCTAACCCTAACTCACCTAACCCAGCCTAACTCTCACGTCCACACAATCGCACACATACCTAACCCACGCCCTAACCCTAACTCACCTAACCAAGCCTAACCCTCACGTCCACACAATCACACACATATCTAACCCGCACCCTAACCCTAACTCACCTAACCCACATGTCCACACAATCGCACACATACCTAACCCACACCCTAACCCTAACTAACCTATCCCACACACTTACGTAAACCCGACCCGTAACTTTCCACCAGAGCGCTTAAAATACCAAAGCAACAGAAATGGACAACCAAATTCTTTCCCTAGTAAAAAATTTGGTTTTCTGTTTCTTCAATATTTTCAGCGTTCACTGAAAACGGGTCGATATTAGAACACTCGACATTTTAAATATTCGGTGTTCTAATGTAGAACCTCTATATATATATATATATATATATATATATATATATATATATATATATATATATATATATATATATATATAAAAGGTCAGTGGGGCATACCCCCCACACTAGGTGGTGGCATTCTACCTGCAAAAAATGCATGCCGTTCAGGTGTTTACCCTTTTGAGATGTGGGCTTTAGTTTTCAGAATATTAGTTCCATGGTATTTTGGAATCTGGGGTTCAGTAGTAGAACCAGAATTAACATGTTCTTACTATGTCTGCATGGATTTTCTCTAGGTACTCCAGATTCTTATAGTTTGGCTATACCCTGATACATTTACAATTGCCCTTGAGGTCTGGGTCATTGCTGAAAAAGGTCTGAAATCCAGCAGTTCACTTACTGAATTAGCACATGAATAAATAGAAATAGTAAAAGATCACCTCATTGAAAATATTGTCAAATAAAAAAACAAAATGAAAAACGTCCATTCATTTTCAGCTACCTGTTTTATCCCGGTCTGAGTTATGGGGAACTGAAGTCCATCATATCACTTAATGGGCATAAGTCAGAGAAGCACCTCTGGAAGAGACATTAGCCCATGTCAGGATAACATTAAAAGGTTATTTTGCATGTTTTTGTGTTTATCTAATAGCTATAGTGGATTTAAGATTGCTACTATCTTTCAGTGTAACAACACTGGTTGCCTCTCCTGATATCAGCATACACATAAGCATAATATTGCCTTCTGTAGCATGTAAACACAATTTTTTTCACCAGTTAAGCATTTCTTGCAGGTGTTTTTGAAGGTTTTTCTAGTCCATATTTTAACATTGCTAGATAGTCACACTGGAGTTTCTGAACTGCAACTGTTATTTATGGACGGATTCAAGGACATAAGCGTGTTGCTATAAAACATGAGTTGACAGCTTCATTGATATGTCTGACGGGCATTCCTGGCAGATTTAGCTTCTGTTTTATGTATTATAAAAACTGTAACATACAGATATCAATGCACTCACTAAAAGAAAAAAAAATGAGAAGTGAGTTTGACACTGAACTGCAGAAGATTAAACAACACACTGCCTATGATATTATCTGACAAAGTTGCTGCTGCACAAAAATCTAATGGATGCACAGGGAATTGAACCAATAGTGTAAATTGTGTAAACAAATATACCACAAAGTAAATTAATCAAGAAAAAAAAGTTGTCATTTATTGGAGACAAAGTTGTGTGTTTGTGTTTGTTCTAAGTGAAGGAGAACAGTACACAAGATAAACTGTCTGACAAGAAGTGAAATATGTCCAACAAAAACTGCTCCCAAAGAAAAACATATTTGATTACACAACTTTGCTGAAAATTTGTGGATAAACCTTTTTGTTCCCTTAATTATAATCAGCATTAATGGAACTGCATAGTTCGAAAAAGAGACACTCCCCTTTTGCATTGACCACCACTTCTACATACAGCCACATCCAGTCCATTAGTCCTGCTGACTTTACTGAGATATAGCTTTTGCAGTGTACTCAGTTATCACTTCTGCGGTGGTGCAGTGGTAGCATTGTTGCCTCACAGCAAGAAGTTCTCCCATTCAATTCTCAGCTACAGTGCAGGGAGTGCCTTCTGTGTGGAGTCTGCATGTCCTCCCTGTGGTTGGGTGGGCGTTCGAAAGACGTGTAAATGGGTGTGCCTTCGTTGAAGGTTGAATGTTGAGCTGGTACCTCGACATTCGTGAAAATCTACTGCCAATCATTAGCAGACCGGAGTTCTGCTGTGGTGACCCCTAACCAGGAAAAGCCAAAAGACAACAACAAGTGTACTCAGTTATCAGAAGAAGGGAGCAACTATAAAGATGCATAATACAAATAACTGCCTATTTCAGGCAAGGGCAGCTCTTATCTTCTCATTAATTCAACATAAACGTAAGTGCGGAACTCATTAAAACAGACAGGCTATTTATACAATCTTATTTTGTCATCAGTACATGATATAAGCAAACACTAAGAAACCTGGGACCAAGTTATCTAGCAGCTAGTTTACCTGGTAATAGATCTATACTCGCTAACATCATTGCCTGCCTTCCCTGAGTCGTACACATTATAAGCCAGTGACCAAATCTGGTTTATGGAAAACACATTTTTGAATGCTAATACATCTGGAAAAAAAATGATGTGACAGCAGCAGTTATCTGCAAAGCTTTCCTTCATGTACCCAACCATAATGTGATTTCACAGAATACATTGCTACAGTTGTTACTCAGGTACTCTTTTCCATACTGGGCAGGGAACTAGTTAAAAGTTGTGTATTTTGAAATACAGAACATTATATATAATTAAATAACATTGCCATGAAATTACAAATCATTCTATTCATTGCTATTTATGCCAAGAAGTGTTATTGAGAATCATGTTTGCCGTTACTACTTGCTTTGGTATGCAGCATGTAGATATTGCATGCATTTAAAAGCATGGAATAAAATAACTGACATCTACTCTGCAGCTAGCATATAGGTGTTATATAATACAATTTTTAAGACATGCAGTGAAAGAACAGAGACAAACAGCAGTTCTATAGTCATTCTGGGAGAGCAATGTATTACTGAGAGCTTTTATTTAACATACCAACTTGTGTCACTTTTATTTATTTTGTTTAGCAGGTAGGTGGACTGGACTACAAAGACTTGTTTTCATAAATAACCATGTTATGGATACTAACAATAGCAAAATACAAGTCATAATAATATTTAACTGTATATTTTATTTATTTATTTATTTATTTATTTATGTGTTTATTTATTTATTTATTTGTTTGTTTGTTTGTTTGTTTGTTTGTTTATTGTCCGAGGATAAATATATCTAGTTCATAGGTTCATAGGTTCCTAGGTAGGTACTAGGCTATCTGCCTGAGGGCATTTACAAGCCTAGCCAGAGTGTGTCGGCTTTCGCCACCGCATTGATTAATTAACTGATCCTCTGTCAAGCAGAGCCAATGAAGTGATCCCAGGGGTGTATTTTCTGTTACCCATCCACTCGTCAAGGTTTCTCTTGAAGAGTGTTAGTGAGGGGCTCTGTCTGATGTAATTTGGAATTTTGTTCCAAAGCATATGGAGTCTCTGTGACAGGAATCTATCCCTCCAGCTTGTTCTATTTATTGTTGTGGCGAGATTTAGCTCACTAGAGCTTGTGGCTCGCACTGACTTGGATTTCTTTAGGTGGAGCATGTCCATCAATTCTGAGTTGGACATGGCTTTGTAAGTCAGGCAGAGATCACCTCTGAGTAAGCGATATGCTACTGAGTACAGCTGGAGTTTTTTTCAGTTGGGCTGCATAGGACATATGTTTGAGACCAATAATCCTCTTGGTGATGTACTTTTGTGGTCTTTCCAGCTGTTGGAAGTGTCTTGTGAGGTACATCCCATATGGGGCATTGTACTCTATAATGGATCTAATGAGTGATGAGTAGAGGGGCACTATAACCTCTTTATTTCTAGATGCAAACCTTTTAGTAATTAGATGGGCCACGTAGAAGGATTTCCTAACTACTTTGGCAATTTGATTGTCAAAAGAGAGATTACTATCTACCCTGGGTCCCCAGATCTCTTATTGCCTCTTCTGTATTAAGGGGGCTGCCACCTATGTCGTAATTCGTGGGTGTTTTGTTTTTCCCAAACGGGATGACTATACATTTTTTGGCATTTAGCTTGAGGCCATGACTTTGACACCAGGTGTCCATCTCAGTAAGGCCCTTTTGGAGGATGTCCATGTCAGCCGGAGAGTCAATTATGGCTCCCAGTTTGCAGTCATCGGTGAACTTGGTTAGCCATAGTCCTCCTGGGTTTGTCTGTACTTCTGAGAAGTATATGCTGAACAGTAAGGGTCCCAGGACCGAGCCTTGTGGGACACCACTTGTGACTGGTTTAGAGTTGGACCTGGAGCCTGCTATTCTTACCGTGTGAGTTCTGTCTGTAAGCCAGTTGGCAACCCATCTTGTGACGTAGGGGTTTATGTTCAGGCTGGTGAGTTTTTCTGTAATACCCGATTGGGGAATGGTGTTGAAAGCCTTGGCGAGGTCAAGGTAGGCTGTGTGAACAACCTTTCCCTCGTCTATGGCCTTGGTGACTGTCTCAAAGAAGTCAACCAGGTTTAGTAGGCATGATCTGCCCTTAACAAAGCCTAACTGGGTTGGGTCAAGTGTTTGGAGGTTCCCAATGTCTTTGTTAATGAGTTCCATGATGATGCACTCCATAGCCTTGCAGACCAGGCTAGTCAGGCTTATGAGGCGATAGTTACCAGGGTCAGTTGTGGCCCTTCCTTTATGGAGAGGAATAACCATTGCTGTGTGCCATTCAATGGGCACGTAGCCTATGGAGAGGCTGAGGTTAAACAGTGTGTTTAGGTGGGGGGTTAGTTCGTTCTGTAGTTCATGCAAGAGGCAGCCTGGGACACCATCTGGTCCCATTGATGCTGTGTTTTTGGCTTTTGAAAGGGCTGTTTTCACCTGTGTGTCTGTGATTTTTGGGAGACTACACTTTTCCAGTATTGTTGTGGGCCCTTTTGGAGGTGAGAGGGGGGTGAAGTTTGCACTGAATCTATCTTCCAGGATGTTGGCAATATCACTAGGTTAAGTATATTTTGTGCTATTTTGCACTAGTTCAGTGCATATCTACGAGTTGCCACTTAGAATCTTAACATAGCTAAAGAAGGCTTTGTGGTTATCTTTTGAATCCTTGGCTATTTTTCTTTCAAAGTTAGCCTTGGATGATTTCATGAGGGACCTCAGTTTCTTACTGATACTGATCGGGGATGTCTTTCCTTCTTGGGATTTGCTTTTTTCTGAACTAGTTTCCTCCTTCTATTGTATAGCCTGTTTATTGCAGGGGTCCACCAAACTGGTTTCCTTCTCTTAGAGGAGTGAGTTTTGGTTTTGCTAGGGATGGCACGATCCATGCATCCTTCTAGGTGCTCATAGAGTGCATTTGTAAAGGTTTCTACATCTTGGGCAGCATTATCCTTTAGTGTGGGGGCTGTGAAACTTACCACCTCTGTCTTAAGTAAGGTGAAGTTTGCTTTAGAAAAGTTTTTTACTAGTTTCCTTAGTTGGGGGTGGTGGTGGGGTGTGGACATCCAGAGTGATTAGTTTATGGTCTGATCTAACCAGTGACGGGTTGACCTCCAGTGTGGAACACCTGTCACCCATGTTGATGATGACCAGGTCCAACATGTTTTCACCTCTGGCAGGGGAATTTACCAGCTGATCCAGGGTGTTTGAGTTGATGAATTCCCAGAAGCGCTGGGCCTGGGAATTTGTACTCGAGTAGTTTTCCCAGTGAATGGTAGGGTAATTGAAATCACCCAATATCAGGGTGTTTGGTAGGACCTTCATGTTTTCCAGTGTCTCCAGAAAGGTGGAGTGGTGGTCCTGGGTGATGGAAGGTGATCTGTAGCAGGCCACAATTTGCACTGCAGATTTGCCTGATGTTAGTTGCACATGGATGAACTCAGAGGTATCATGCTGCTCCACTAACCTGGAGGTGTAGGTATCCTTGATGAATATGGATACACCCCCTCCTTTTGTGTTTCGGTCCGTGTTCTGTGGCCGAAATGTGTGGTATGAGTTGTAGCCTGGTAGTGCTGGGGTGCTCTCTGGAGCCTTGAACCAGATTTCAGTTACTGCACAGATTCACAAATCACTTTCCAAACCCCCAGGGAGACTTATTGTGTCAGGCATTGGTTCCTTGATGGAACCCCTATCAGCTTTTCTTACACAATATTTGAAACCTTTACTTACTTTCATCAGAGCCAGACTAAAGGACACAACCCAGTTTCTTCAGATCATACAAGATGCACAATTAGAACTGGGCTGGCTCATGTGCACCCTGGATGTGACATCCTTATATATCAGCATACCTCATTGGGCTGGATTACAGGCTCTACAGTACTGGCTTGAACATTCGGCCCTATATCCACCTGGATTTAATACACTATTGGTTTGCATGGCAGAACATGTACTAAACAAAAATGTTTTTTACTTTCAGGGAGAGTGCTATTGGCAACTACAGGGCATTGATATGGCAGCTTCTTTTGTTCCCATATATGCAAACCTTTTCATGGCCTTTTTTGAAGAATGTATGATTTACAATACCCTCCATAACTTGTATATGGTGGAGATTGATATCTGGTGCAGGTATTTAGATGATTGTTGGATGGTGTGGCAGGCAGATGAGGTATAGCTACAGGAATTTGTGGAATATCTGAATGGGAATGTATGGGGCATAGAATTCACTGTTACATTACATCATGACACCATTGATTTTTTGGATGTTACAATTTACAGGAATGAAGATCATACTTTGAATATGAAGACCTACCACAAATATCCTCAGTATAATACTCTGCTCCATGCGTCAAGTATGCATCCACGCCACACCATCTGGAACATACCTAAATCACAATTTATGTGTATTAAACGTATTAGCTCATCAGAACAGGATTTTGAACAAGCTAGATTAGATCTTTACCACAGGTTTATGGACGGGGGATACAGGGAATCAGATGAATTCAGAGCAAGTGAATGGTCTACCACTCAGGATAGGAACACATTACTAGAATATAAGAAACGAGCAACCACATTGGAGGAATCTTCTCTTAGGTTTGTAACTACATATGGACACAACCACAATGTTATAAGGGATATATTGAACACCCATTGAAATATACTCTTGGCAAATGAGGAATTAAGGAGACATTTAGGTCCCAAATGCATGTTTTCATACAGACGTGGAAAAACATTGGGTGGCCTGTTTTCCCACTATAAGCATAAGGAGAGTGGGGGTGCCATATATCAACAAATGACCATGACTGGAGATAAACTTTTGTGTACTTTTCCGTGTGGACATTGTGGGTCATGCCAACATGTTAGCAAACTTAAACAATTTACCAGTGCCAACACCAGTAGAGTATACAATTTAAGGGTGTTTGGTAACTGTAGCAGTAGTTGGATTGTTTACTTAACTACCTGCCAATGCTCAGCTTTTTATGTTGGCCAAACTTCTCACTCACTTAGAACTAGAATGACTGAACACAAAAGTGACATTCGTAATAAAAAAGATACCAATGCCTTGTATAGACATACCATCAAACACACTAATGCTAAGTTTATGTTTATGATTATAGACAAAATCACAGGAGATAGAAGTAAGCAACAGGGTTGGCATTCTATTTTAAATCATAAAGAAAAATATTGGATCATTAATCTTTGGGCGTTATTTCCTCTTAATGATCATTTGTAAAGGGTCTGCAAATGTTATGTGCATTTGGTTAATCCACTAGCTATTTGTAGCAGTAGGTACATAACCATCTGAGGCCGGCGTATGTACACACGTATAATTAGTTGAACATGTTATGTGTTATTTATTATAAATACACCAGGATACTTCCTTGGTCATGCAGGAATTTTACACTATTTGTAAAATCAGAGAAATTTATAGGGCATAAGTCCATTTTGATAACATGTTCATACATGGTATGTGATATATATATATATATATATATATATATATATATATATATATATATATATATATATATATATATATTCCTTCTATTTCTATTGTGATATATACATGTTTTAGTATTTACACTTTATGTTTTTGATATTCTATGCTTTGCATGGTGTTTATGGGATGTGCCCCTTTATCCTGACTTATATTTGATAGTAATGATGTATTTCTGAATAATGTTCATATATAATTATATATTTGTTTTTTCACATAATTCTTTACCATCTTATTACTTCTTTATGTTATGTTTTAGTATGTTTTATATACATCATCATCAATATTGTTATGTAAATTCTGATGCTTTAAATGTGACTATGTGCTTTAACTATTATGTTGGGCTATACCATGTTTCCATTGGTTGGGGTTGTGTATAAATAATCACTATTCCCATTGGAGGAAGAACTCTATTCACTGATGAAGGCTGGGTAGCCGAAACCAGTCTGAACATGAACAATATGTTTTGAAAATGAATACTGAATAAATATCTTATTGTCTACTTCAGATTTCAGTGTCTCAGTATTGCGATTGCTGGTCGTTGGTGTTTGTTTTATGATTATATATCAAACACTACTGTGTATTTGAAATTTTCACAATCATTTTCCAAGGATAGTATAACTTTTCTGGATGTTGAAATATATAAGAATAATTTAGGTAAAAATCACTTCTAAGTTATATAAAAAAAAATCATGTCACTGTGACAACCTGCTTCTTAGAGAAAGTATGCATCCTAATTATATGTTTGAAAATGTTAAAAATCAAGTTTATAGGGCTTCCAGACTGAATGTTATGGATGATGATTTCATGGAACAAACTAATGCTTTAAGGACAACTTTTGAGAACAGGGGATGTTTGAGTCATGAAGTAGACAATGCTATATATGAAGTAATGAGCAAAAGAAAGGATATAGCCAAACGATATTTTTCAAATAACAGCGAAACAAGTGAAATAAAGAAAACTTCCATACCTAGAAGCAAGTTAAGAGTTCCTCTTTATTATTCTAATGATTCACGTGTATATACTGAAATTATTAATAAATATTGGCATATCCTGACAGAAGACAAAGAAATGAGAGATAGTAAACATAATTTCCTGTATAAAAACATGAAATCAATGAAACGACAGTTGTGCTATCCTAAAAATAAGAGAAATGTTAATGCTGCAAATGCTACCAGAACCTGTGGCAGATGTTCTGCCTGTAAATATATTGATAGTCCCATTTTGTTTGTGCATCCTGATACACATAGAAGGTATACATTTTGAGTATCAGCAAGTTGTGCATCTGCACATACTGTTTAATTAGCAAACTACCAGACATATAATAAAATTTATATAGGTAAAAGGGATAGGGCATTTCGTGATAGGATAAAGGAACATATCTACCATATAAGTAAAGGTAGGAGTACAAATGCTTTGACCAAGCATGTCAATGAAGCATGTCAGTTGAACAAAAAGCTTTGTGGAAATAAATTGTTGCTTAACAAGTTTGACTTCAGTTCTGCTCTTGCCTGGAGTTCCTTTGGAGATTTCTTGGTGTGTGTTCCAGTGTGCCCTGTGGATTTAACAAGCATGTCAATGAGACAGATGACAGATATGTTTTTAAGTTTAGAACAATAGGTAGAGTATATGAAAATATTAGGGGTGGCAACATCAGAAATCATACTGAGCAATTAGAAACAAAATGGATAGTTCATTTGAGAGGTGATTCAAACCATGGTTTGAATGACAAGATCCCATTCCAACCTATGCTAAAAGCAAGATCATTATTCAGATAAGACAGCGCCAGATTCAGGAACGGCCAAATTCTGTGCTCCTGCATGCAATATAGTCACCGTGCAATCCAAGATAGGGCCATTTTTGCATGCACAAGCGGCTCTATACTGTTCCTGCATGGAATTCTGTTCAGTATGCAAATCACCTCGTTTGCTGATTAAAGCCATTTAAATGAAGTGAATTTGCAATCCACCAAGCTGAACGGATTCCATATAGGAACAGTGTCAGTGCAAAAATTTATTCAGCTATTAGCCGAATACATTTTTGCATCTGACAAAACGGAGGCATGACAGCTCGTGAAAAGCATGTTTTATGAAGAACAGACAAGCCAATGGCCAAATATAAGGCAATTGGCATTAAAAGCAACATAATTTTTGTAAAAATAAAACTTTTATTTTTTTTGGCCAATCTCATCCATTTAAGCTAAGGGCAGCGGCGTGCAAACACGGGGGTGCCAAAAATAAAAAAGGGGAAAAACTGCCATTTAACAGAAATATGCGTTCTGCCATTATAGTCAATGGCAGGCAGAATGTAAACAAGACAAGGGAGCACTGGTTGCCAAGGGGAAAGGGTGTGCTTGGGAATTGTAACTATGGACCTGCACACTGGGATATGCAAATGAAGGAACCTATACTGAATCACAGATTCCTACCTACTGGAATCGTGCAGGTGCAGGAATAGGGAACCATGTAGGAAGGACAAGAGGATGACTTCAGTAAGGGGTGTGTCATGCTTGGTGTAAACGTATTGGAGCTGTGCGGCCTGTGTTTGCTCTTACTAAGCAGAGCTAAGAAAGGGAGTGTGTGTCTCACATCGCTGAGCACTGTTTTCCCTGCCTAAATGGGTGTGCATGCCATGCACTGGCTTTTAAACAAAAAAAAAAAAAAAGAAAATCAGGAAATAGCAGCTCAGTTCACATGTGAGCACTGGGTATGTGCGGTGCTCCTCGGGGCTTAAACAGGAAAGCAATGGGAAGGGAAAACAGCAGTAGGAAGGCAATCAAGGAGAACTAGCATAGCTGGCAGGTGAAATGTATCAGAACCAGCCAATTACACAGGCAGCAGCCCAGCCCAGCACACTACTATACACTATGCAAGCTCCTTTCACTCTGGTTTTTCCCACAAACTCTACACAGATGGGGAAATTTTACCTGACAAAACTAACAAAATGATAGGTGCTGCTGTCACTCTCATACATATATATGTGCAAGAGGCTGAGGGTGGTGAGGATGTGAATGCTGATGACCATCCCACAGTGAGGAGGAGGAGGAGAAGAGTGAACAGGCCCATGGTAACCTACCAAGGCCTACATGACCTGGAGATAGTGGAGCACTATAGGGTGGACAGAGACATTCTACAGCAAATTGTTGAGCTGTGCCAGCCCCGCCTCACACACAGAACCAACAGAGGGAACCCATCCTAGTGGATACCAAGGTAGGTGTAGGCTTAAGAATACTAGCCACAGGTACCTTCCAAAGGGCAATTGGGGATATCATGGGGTGTCTCACAGGCATCAGCATCCAGGGTACTCCACCATTTCCTGGATGCCATGTCAGCACATGCCGGTGAACACATATATTTTCCCATCACCCATGAGGCATTGACTAGCAGTATGCGTCTCTTCCACCAAATAGCAGAATACCCTGAGGTAGTGGGTGCTATAGGCTGCACGCACATACACATCAAAGCACCACCCGGCGAGTGGGCTAGAATCTACATAAACCGCAAGAGCTTCCCCTCCATCAACTGCAAGGTCATGTGCAATGCCCAGGGCATTATCTTGAATGTGTGTGCTGGCAGCCCTGGAAGGTATCACGACTCCCAAATCTGGCATATGACACAGCTGTACCAGTCATTTGTTAGTGGGGACATCCCATATGGCCACCTAGTGGGGGATTCTGGCAATGCGCTGGAGCCGTGGCTAATGACACCCCTCAGAAATGCACACACACCTGAAGAAGAACTTCATAATGAGGCACACGCACAAACCAGAATCATAATAGAGCATGTGTTTGAGATGTTCAAGTTACGGTTCCGCTGCCTGGACATATCCAGTAGAGCCTTGCAGTACTCTCCAGCTACATGTACACAAATGTTCATAGTGTGCGTCATGCTACACAATATGATCCTGAGGAAACAGCCGCAGCAGGAACAGCACGGGGCAAGGGCACAAAGCCCCCCACCATTTTCAAGGCCATCACAGGCACAGAGGGACTCAGAGGAGGAATCACCCGAGCCTGTCCATGTAGGCAGAAGGAGGTGTGCACAGTATGCCCAGGCCTCGGCAAAGAGGCAACGCAAAGCACATACAATGAAATGGTAGGGAACCAGGGAATGACACCTATCTTTGACTCGCACATACAGTAAAAGGGATGCCATACATGACACTACCTGTGCTTTACCATGTATAGGAAGTGTAATATGTGCATCTGACATAGTCAGCCCTCCAGCACCATCTTCGATACTGGCACAGCCACAAGGTAAGTCATTCTTCCTATCAATAACTGAATAGAGTAGTATGTTCTGATAGTTGTATCTATGGTATGGATACGAGAATGCAATGGAATCGGGTGGCTGAATGGGATGGCAGCAAATACTGGACACCTATATGGGCATCATGAAATCCATAACAAATACTGGTGTCAAAACACTAGGCAGTACTAGACAAGGTGACAAATCACACTACAGTACATGTGGTGGTCCAAATGTGTGTCCATGGGACACACACATGCATGTCAGTGAGGTTTACATACCCACCTCCAGCCTCAGCCAGCAGGATAGGTGTACATGACCATAAAGAAAGGCTGGGCTAAAGCCTCCAATTTATGGAAATGGTGAACAGCTCCCCTCCAGACCTACACAGACAGACTGCAACAGGTCTGGCAGTTGTATGTTAGTTCTGAAGGGTAAGAAGTCTGAAACTGAAATGTAGGTCAATAAACCTAAGATCTGCACTCCACTGATATGCCTCCAGTCTGCATGATAGGTCAGAATACAAAATGATGTGGAAGCCAACAGATTACCTGACATACCAGTACAGTCATAGCATAGTTTAAAGTTATCAGGTGCGCCCCCCCCCCACAATCCTATGTAAAAGTTCAGTAACATGTAAGTGTGAAGAGTAGTATCTGGAGCACAGACTACCTAAGCTAGCTCAATCTACAGGATAGATTGTTGCATGTGTACAATATGCAGGGGTCTGTGTGTTAGGTTGTTGTGTGTTCAATATTGTCAGGAAGTGGTCAGCATTTAGGCATGGATGGTTGTGTCTCGGTGGCCTATGGGCAACACTGTGGTTGACAAGGCCATGTTCCAACAACTGCAGTGCCAAACACAATGCTTCTCAGCAATACCCATGTCAGCAGTCATCCATACTCACTGTCCAGATGTCAATATCTGTCACCGTCTGAAAGATACACATGCCATGAATGTGGGCCCATACATGCACACAGTACACAGGTGGAAGTACCCTAGACAGAGTGCATAAAATTTAACTGTCAGCTGCACACAACATTGGAATTGTACAGACAGGTTAGCAGCACATTAGTTGTCATTATAGTATGGAATACTGATGTAGTCTGGCCAATCACAGGCAGTGTCTCATTACTTCATAACTGTGCCTTTTGTGGCCTGCCAATGTCCCTGCACAAGGCAGCATAAGGGGAATGCCCCAGGTATATCTGTGAGTCAGCTGCAAGTAGCTTCCATATCACACATGCACTCAGCTCACCCCACCATCAGCCACAGGTTTAGCACAGGTCATATCCTTGCTGTTGGGAATGTGTACAGTATGACCCCATGTCTGTATGGGAACACCCACAGAATGCAGCATGCTGAAGAGCTGTCCTATGCAGGTGTGTCCCTAGATGTAAGCAGCACCTTTCCTGCATCCAGACCAATGGATTAATATGGACAGGAACTATTGCCATTAACACCTTGCACACTTACCGTGTCACCCCGGGGGAATCCACTGGCTCACAGCCTAGGAATGTAGGAGTGACAGAATGCACTGGCCTGCTACAGATGGCCTGCATCACTACCAAATGGTCCACAGTCCTCTGTTAAAGGCTTGTGCCTCACCTGCAGTGCCAATGTATGGTATCTCATGAGATCACAACTAGCAATCTAACACAGTTAACAGAACACAAATGCAAAGCCATGTTGACAAATCCCATTAGCATGCCCCCCATGTCCCACTGCATGAACTGTGGACCAATCCATAAATATCGTTGGGATGAAGGGTCAACTATAGGGATACTTCTCAGATTTCACTTGCATAATGTTAGTAAGAGGATAGAATAACAGAGTGGGGGTGTAGACACATGGACCTCATGGAGTGTGTGAAGTCTGAAACTCTGATGTGTGCCCATAATACCCCTGCCTGCAAACCCAGTAATGGTGACTACAAACCTGCTCATAAACCACAATGTGAAGGGGAACTGACCAGATATATGAGCCCTGCCTCTGGGTAATCTGGGTGAATCTGTACGGCTGAGAGGTATGGCCACAGCAGGATATGGCCGTTCTATTAAGTCGATATATGTACAAGAAAGGGATCCGCAGACACCATAGTACCAATGTGCTGGACCATTTACACAGACCTATCAGCAAGTGTCTGTAGCTACCCCTCCAGAATGGCAGGAGTGTGCAAGAATGTGTAGGCTGTGGACCGCAATACTGGACTCAGCTTCATTCATCTTGTATTTCCCAGTAAATAACTGTGAGCAAATAATTATATCTGTCAGTAGTTGATGACATAATACATCACAGTGTAAAACAGTACATATGTCTGAATATCTCTGCTAACACTAACCATGTAACACAAGCAGCACAGACAGCAATAGTTACAGTATCCCCCTATCTGTCACCCATTGTGACTCCATATTGCCAACCTATCTACAGATATGGACCCCGGTCATAAGCAAACTTTATAATAAAAGGAGGAGACTTATACAAAAAAGGGCCAAATCTCAAGTAGAAAAATCATCCCTGATCAGCATTAGTAAGAAATTGAGGGCCCTCATCAAGTCAACTAAAGCTAATTTTGAAAAGAAAGTTGCCAAGGATACCAAGGATAACCATAAGACCTTCTATGGCTACATCAAAAACCTAAATGGCAAAGCTCAGGTCTGTTCTGAGCTAGTACAAAATGGAACAAAATACATTGACCCTTCTGACATTGCCAACATCTTGGCTGACAGGTTCAGTGCAAATCCCCCCCCCCACCACCACCAGGGGATAGTGTAAGTCCATTTATTACTGATACGTTGGTTAACAAGGCTCTATCTAAAGCTAAAAACACTGCCTCCATGGGATCAGATGGTGTCCCAGGCTGTGTCATACGTGAGCTCCAAAAGGAATTAACCCCGCATCTTAATACCCTGTTCAGTCTCAGCCTCTCCACAGGATATGTGCCCATAGAATGGTGCACGGCAATGGTGATCCTGCTGCACAAGGTTGGGGCCATAACTGACCCTGGGAACTACCGACCAATAAGCCTGACCAGTCTGATCTGTAAGGCTATGGAGCGAATCATTATGGAACTCATAAATGGAGAGATTGGGAACCTCCAGTCGCTGGACCCCACACAGTTCGGCTTCTTCAAGGGCAGATCTTGCCTCCTGAACCTGGTGGATTTCTTTGAGACAGTTACTCAGGCTATAGATAAGGGAAAGGAGGTACACATGGCTTACCTTGACCTTGCTAAAGCATTTGACACCATTCCCCATTCAGGTATTATTGATAAGCTCACCAGCCTGGGCATAAACCCTTACGTCACAAGATGGATCACAAACTGGCTCTCAGACAGATCCCATAAAGTAAGAGTAGCGGGATCTATGTCTGAATCCAGACCAGTAATGAGTGGTGTGCCTCAGGGCTCTGTCCTGGGGCCCCTCCTGTTTGGCATATACATCTCAGAAGTACAGGCAAGCACGGAAGGGTTGTGGCTGACTAAGTTTGTGGACGACTGCAAACTGGGTGCTATAATAGAGTCTCCTGCTGACATGGAGATCCTCCAGAATGGCCTAAATGAGACTGATGCATGGTGTCAAACTCATGGTCTCAAGCTAAATGCAAAAAAATGCGTAGTAATCCCCTTTGGAAAAAACAGTGTACCCGCAAACTACAACATAGGAGGTAATCCCCTGAAATCTGAAGAAGAAATAAGAGATCTAGGGACCCAAGTAGACAGTCAGCTTTCCTTTAATAACCATGTTGCCAAAGTGGTTAGAAAATCCTTCTATGTGACCCATCTGATCAGGAAAGGGTTCGCATCAAGATCTAAGGATGTAATGGTGCCCCTCTACTCTTCCCTCATCAGAACCATTATTGAGTACAATGCACCAATTGGAATGTACCTGGCTAGACATCTCCAGCAGCTGGAGAGATCACAGAGGTACCTAACCAAGAGGATTACTAGCCTCAAACAGTTGCCCTATGCAGCACGATTGAAAAAGCTAAGACTGTTCTCTGTTGCATACCGTTTTCTTAGAGGTGATCTCTGTCTAATGTACAGAGCCATTTCCAACCCAAAATTGTTGAACATGCTCCATCTTAGCAAAACCAAATCTACTCGAATTACATGCTCTAGGGATATAAACCTCAACAAAACAATGAATAGAACATGCTGGATGGATAGATTCCCTTTGCAAAGACTTCCCTTACTATGGAACAGGGTCCCGATCTACATAAGACAGAGCCCCTCACTATCACTCTTCAAGAGGAACCTTGATGAGTGGATGGGTAACAGAAAGTTCACACCGGGGATCACACCAACAGCACTACTAGATAGGGGCCAAGGGTACTAGCTGCTAGTACAAGGGTCTAGGGAACTACTAAAGGGGCGGTGAATACCGCACAATGTGGCTGGGCTAATATATGCCTTCGGGCAGATAGCCCAGTACCATCCTATGAACCTATGAGCCTATATCCTGCAGAAACAGGTTGCTAGCTGTATGTGTAGAACACCAAACCCTGGACTGGAGTACAATCCTACCTGGAATGGATTCACAGACTCAATACAGAAGGTCATACTGGGCATGCTCCTACACTTAGAGAGAAATGAACTCCTTGTCTGACAGCACAGTGGACCATACATATCTGTCATTTGCAGATGACTGCGCACACAAACCAAATTGTACACCAGTCATGCTTCACACACACATTGGATAGGAATACTCACAGATATCCAAAGCCAACACACTATAATATGTCAAACATACACACACAGAGATGTGGGGAAGAGAGAGACAGACAGTGACAGAGAGAATTCCATTATGAGGCTTGTCCCACCCACTACGCATCCAATTGGCCGATATCACATGATGTGCTGATGTCAATCACTGTACACATTCCTTTTGGTAGCCCTCAGCCCTAAAGTGTCTGTGGTGCTTGTGATAACTGTGTATCACAATAGTACAAATCAGTATTCATGCATCATTTGTATACTCAGTCCTGTCAAATGTAAAGTTGTGTGTGACTGAGTGTGTGTGTGTTTCCGGAGGAATGATTTATGGCTCATTCACACACACTGCACTTCCCATTGCCCATGTTAGCACTCCACCTTGAAATAAACCATCGGCCAAATCTCATCCATATAAGCTTTGTGGCACTCGTGATAACTGTGTAATACTGTAGTGTAGCAAACTAGTTAGGGAGGAGTTCTACTTCTGGTTCTGGCAACTGTGACAATGTATGTGTGTGGAGATGAATGATTTTGAGGTCATTCACTCTCACTACACCTGCCATTGGCCTACTTTAGCATGCCTGATGATGTTGGTCACTTTGAAATAACCCTCTGGCCAAGTCTTAGTCCTGTAAGCTCCATGGCACTCACGATAACTGTGTAATACTATAGTGTAGCAAAGTAGTTAGGTAGGAGTTCTAATCCCGGTCCTGGCAACTATGATAATGTGTGTGTGGAGGTGAATGATTTTGAGGACATTCACACTCAGTACACCTACCATTGACCTACTTTAGCATGCCTGCTGATAGGTTCAAAGGTTCACAGGTTCATAGGTAGCTACTAGGCTATTGGCTCTAGGGCCTATATAAACCTAGCCAAAAGGTGCCCTGGCTTTCACCACCCAAGAAAATTGTTTTCCTGTGCCACTGTTGAGCAGAGCCCACAGAAGTGATCCCCGGGGTTAATTTCCTATCTCCCATCCAATCATCAAGATTTTTCTTGAAGAGTGCTAATGAGGAGCTTTTTTTGATATAGATAGTTTGTTCCAGAGTATGAGAAGTCTCTGGGACAGGAATCTATCCCTCCAGCATGTTCTGTTTATTGTGGTGACAAGGTTTAGGTCCCTAGAGCATGTAGCTCGGAGGGATTTCTTTAAGTGGAGCATGTCCAAAAGCTCTGGGTTTGACATAGCTTTGTGTGTTAGGCAGACATTGCCTCTGAGTAGGCAACATGTGACGGAGTAAAGCTGCAATTTTTTGAGACGGGCTGAGTAGGGCATCTGTTTGAGGCCGGTAATCCTCTTTGTGAGGTATTTCTGCAGCCTTTCCAGTTGTTATAGATGTCTTGTGAGGTACATACCAAAAGGGGCGTTGTACTCTATAATGGGTCTAATGAGTGACGAGTAGAGGGGAACAATGACCTCTTTTTTCCTGGATGAGAAACCTTTTGTGATGAGGTGTGCCATGTAGAAGGATTTCCCGACTACTGTGGTGATGTGATTATCAAAGGAGAGACTACTGTCCACCTGTGTCCCAAGGTCTCTTATCAGACTTTCAGTGTTAAGTAGACTACCGCCTATGTGGTAGTCCATGGGTACAGAGTTCTTACCAAAAGGGATGACAATACACTTTTTGGCATTGAGCTTGAGGCCATGGCTTTGACACCAGGCATCTGTCTCAGCGAGGCCCTTTTGTAGGATGTCCGCATCTTTTGGAGATTTGATTATGGCTACTAGTTTGCAGTCATCTGTGAACTTCATTAGCCAAAGACCTTCTGTGTTAGCCTGCACTTCAGAGAAGTAGATACCAAACAGGAGAGGACCCAGGACTGAACCCTGTGGTACTCCACTTGTCACTGGTCTGAAGTTGGATTTGGAGTCTGCTACTTTCACAGTGTAGGGTATGTCAGTGAGCCAGTTGGCAACCCATCTTGTGACATAGGGATTTATACCTAGTTTAGTGAGTTTATCTATAATTCCAGAGTGGGGGATTGTGTCAAAAGCTTTGGCGAGATCTAGATAGGCTGTGTGAGCCACCTTACCCTCATCTACGGCTTTGGTGACCCCTTCGAAGACATCTATCAAATTTAGGAGACATGATCTGCCTTTTACAAACCCGAACAGGTGGGGTCCAGAGTTTGGAGATTACCAATGTCATTGTTTATAAGTTCCATGATGATATGTTCCATAGCCTTGCAGACCAGGCTCGTCAGGCTAATGGGGTTGTAGTTTCCAGGGTCCGTGGTGGCTCCTCCTTTGTGGAGTGGGATAACCATCGCTGTGTGCCATTCAGTGGGCACATAGCCTGAGATGAGGCTCTGATTGAACATGGTACTTAGGTGGGGTGCCAGTTCATTGTGTAGTTCATGTAGAATGCAGCCTGAGATGTTGTCAGGTCCCATGGATGCTGTGTTCTTGGCTTTGGAGGCTGTGTTTTTTACCTGTGCAGCTGTGATTACAGAAACTTTGCATTCTTCCGGTATAGAGATGGGCCCTTTAGGGGATGAGAGGGGGGTAAAGTTAGCACTGAACTTATCTGCCAGGATGTTAGCAGTAACAGTTGGTTCTGTATATTTATTGCCATTGTGTTGTAACTCAGAGCAGATGTGAGTGTTGCCATTAAGATTCTTGACATAGCTATAAAATGCTTTGTGGTTGTCTTTAGAGACAGTGGTGATTTTGTTTTTGTAACTAGCTTTGGAGGATTTTATGAAGGATCTCATCTTCTTACTGAGGCTGACCAGGGAGTTCCTCCAGTCATGGGATTTTTCTCTTTTTTGCAACAGTTTCTTTCTTCTGTTGTAGAGTTTGTTTATGGCAGGGGACCACCAGATTGGCTTCCTTTTTTTGGAGGATAGTATCTTGGTTCTGTTAGGGATTGCATGATCTATGCACTTATGTAAGTGCTTATAAAGTGAATTTGTGTAGGATTCAGCAGTCATACCTCTATTGTCTGTCAGCATGGATGTCGTGAAGTTTGCTACTTCTGTCTTAAGAAGCGTGAAGTTGGCTTTGGAGAAATTTTTTACAGTGGTTTCCCTAATGGGGCGTGGGGGAGGGATGTAGATGTCTAGGGTGATTAGCTTGTGGTCGGATCTGACCAATGAGGAATTGACCTCTGTTGTGAAGCACCAGTTGCCCATGTTGGTAATAACCAGATCTAGGATATTGCTGCCCCTGGTGGGGCTGTAGATAAGTTGATCCAAGGCATTGGAATTTATGAATTCCAGAAAACGTTGAGCACAAGAGTTGGTACATGAATAGTTTTCCCAGTTAATGGTGGGGAGGTTGAAATCGCCCATTATTAGGGTGTTAGGTTGTACCCTAATATTTTCCAGTGTATCAAAAAATGATGAGTGGGAATCCTGGGGCATGGTGGGGGATCTGTAGCAAGCTACAATTTGGATTGCGGTGTTGCCCAGAGTTAGATGCACTTGGATAATCTCGGATGCATTATGCTGAGCAACTAGCCTGGAGGTGTGGATATCCTTAATGAATATGGATACGCCTCCACCTTTAGTGTTTTGGTCCAGGTTAGGTGGCCCAAAGGTGTGGTATGAATTATAGCCTGGTAATGCAGGGGTACTCTCTGGAGCCTTGAACTAGGTCTCTGTCACTGCACAGATGTCGATGTTCTCAATTTAAAGGAGTGCCTCGAGTGAGTGCATTTTGAGGTTTAGACTTCTAGCATTGAGTAGCGATACCCTCAGATTCTGCTTGCTTGTACCTGTTATGGTGGTGAATTTGTCATTTGAACATTGCCTAAAAAGTCACTAGAGGGGTGGCTAGAGCCTTAGCCTGTATCCGGAATCCCAGGGATGACAGGTGCAGGCCATCTCTGGCAAAGCATTGTGGTTTGTCGATCATGTCATCTCAGGCAGACAAATACTGGATCCCTTTAGAATGACACCAGAAGCTTAGCCAATTGTTGAAGTCAATCATTTTGTCCTTGTACTGTGGTATCATTCTGGGTGATGGCAGGATGCTACTCAGGGCTAGGGTAATTCCTGCCTAGGCTACAAGATCGGACAGCTCCTCCATGTCCCTTTTCATGTAGTCCAGGGAGGTACATCTCAGGTCATTCACACCAACATGGACAATGACAGAGTCATATTTGTACTTGTTGTGGAGTGACCTGAGTCCATGCTTTATGTGGCAGATCCTGGCACCCCACAGGCAGCTGACAGTAACTTTCTCCTTGTTTATCCTGGTGAGTGGAACATCAGTGTGCCTGACTATAGAGTCACCTATGACTAGAGTGTTGGGTATGTTGTTATGCCTTATGGGCTGTGTTTGAGTGGCACACTGAGTTTTTGGGCTATGTGTCATTTGGGTTGTGTTTGGGGGTGGAGGTTGCTTGTGTTTCTGCTTTCGAGGTCCCTCTTGCTTGGGCAGGTTTTTACTGAGAGCCTCCATGAATGTAGGGTGTGTTTTGTGTTTCTATGTGTGTGTTTTGGTGGTGTACGTTTTGTGGGACTATCTGATGAGTGTGGTGTGGTGCAAGTGTTTACCTTCTCCTCTTGACTGTCTAGTCCAGTCTTGGGTGAAGAGAGCTTTGCTTCCAGTTTGGCTATACATCTCTCACAAGTTGTAGTGTTGGGTGGTAGGAGAAGAGGGTTGTCTGTGTACATGAGGCAATTGCTACGTCGCCCCAAGATGCCCAGATTCATTAGGTAGACAGGAGAAAACACTGGGAGCTGACCTGTAGACATGACTGGATATGTGCTTATTTGTTAAGTACTAGAAACTGTTTTCCTCTAGACAAGTGAGAAAAGGTGAGTGCTGTAGTAATTTTTAGCTTATTTAGTGCTTACAATGAGTTCTGAACAAGTGCTGAGCTCAAAGAAACAGACTTGAGTGCTGAAACTAAAAAACTGACTAGTTCTAAGAAACTAAATTAAGCTAGAAGGCATCCCTCCAACACAAAAAGGCTTGGGGGCTTAGAAGCCCACAAACATTTCTGGACACAGCAAATCTGTATCCAGACGAGACTACCCACAGGAAAGGCAGGAAACAAGCTTAGAATTTTTTTTAAGTGGAAAGAGAGAAAGGAGGAGCAGAACCTAAGTGGGGTGGCCTTCTCAAATGTTCTCCCTGAATTGGCTAGAATGAGGTAATAACACTAGACTGTCCCAGATCAAATTTAAAGTTCAGCGAGCAACTGCAAAGTCACCAACTATAAGAACACCATACAAATAGGCAGGGATGGTGGGAAACAAACTGCAGAAATGTTTCTCACAGCAGAAAAGCAGCAGTGAGCCTTTAAATTAAAGTTTTAAATAGATAAAGGAGCCTCTAGAGAAAGCTTTTAACTGCAAACAAGTTATATGACACTCTCCTTGGCAGGAGATCAGAATCAAACAACTGAAACAGATGCTAAATAAAAGTGGACAATTTCCAGTTAATACCTCACACACAGTGAAATTAGCTAGAAAAGTATGCAGTAGACAAAGTGCTATAAATAACTCGAAAAAATAAGCAAAAAAACAGGATACTTAATGTATAAATTATAGATCTGAGTTTGCTCAGTGTCCTTCCTTCAATTAACTCAGTGTGAAATGGCAGAAACACTCACAAACTTAACTTCTTAGGTAGCAGAAAGTTGAAACCTGAGTCAACTTTAAAAAAGAGCTCAAAAGAACCAATGAGGTGCTTACTCTAAGCTGTAGTCCAGGTGACCCCAGTCAGCCAATGACCTTAAACAATCCTCTCTCACTGAAATGCCTAATGGCTTTGGCTAAACCAAGATGTCCTTGGACATGTGCTCAGATACTCAGCCTCCACAAACACTAGGCCCAAACACAAGCCTGAATATGGACAATGCTACAAATATCCACACTACCTAGGTAGAAACAAACTGCAGAAATGTTTCTCACAGCAGAAAAGCAGCAGTGAGCCTTTAAATGAGAGTTTTAAACAGATAAAGGAGCCTCTAGAGAAAGCTTTTAACTGCAAACAAGTTATATGACACTCTCCTTGGCAGGAGATCAGAATCAAACAACCCAAACAGATGCTTAATAAAACTGGACAATTTCCAGTTAATACCTCACACACAGTGAAACTAGCTAGAAAAGTATGCAGTAGACAAAGTGCTATAAAGAACTTGAAAAAATAAGCAAAAAAACAGGATACTTAATGTTATATATTATAGATCCAAGTTTGCTCAGTGTCCTTCCTTTGATTATCTCAGTATGATGTCAGTCATCTTGAAATAACCCTTTGGCCAAGTCTCAGCCCTATAAGCTCTGTGGTGCTCGTAATAAGTGTGTAATACTGTAGTGTAGCAAGCTAGCTAGGTAGGAGTTCTAATCCTGGTCCTGGCAACTGAGATAATGTGTGTGTGTGTGTGCATGTGTGTGTGCGTGTGTGTGTGTGTGTGTGTGTGTGTGTGTGTGTGTGTGTGTGTGTGTGTGTGTAGAGGTAAATGATTTTGAAGCCATTCACACTCACTACACCTGTGATTGGCCTACTTTAGCACACCTGTTGATGTCAGTCACCTTGAAATAACTCGTTGGCCAAATCTCAGCCCTTTAAGCTCTATGGCGCTCATGATAACTGCATAATAGTAGAAAACTAGTTAGGTAGGAGTTCTAATCCTGGTCCTAGCAGCTGTGATAATGTGTGTGAGAGAGAGAGAGTGTGTGTGTGTGTGTGTGTGTGTGTGTGTGTGTGTGTGTGTGTGTGTGTGTGTGTGTGTGTCTTTGTTGACACCTGGTTTTGTAGTCATTCACATTTCCTACACTTCCCACTTCCCGCTCCCCTCCTTTAGCACTGCAGCTGATGTCACTAACCTTCAAAGATACCTTTGGACAGCTCTTTAACATGTACACTCTATGGTGCTTGCAATAGCTGCATAATATAGCAAACTAGTTAGGTAGGAGTTCTAATCCTGGTCCTGGCACCTGTAATAATATGTGTGAGAGTGTGTGTGTCTTTGTTGAGACCTGATGTTGCGGTCATTCACACTTCCTACCCCCTCTCCTCTCCTTTAGCACTGCAGCTGATGTCACTCACCTTCAAAGATACATTTGGACAGCTCTTTAATATATAAGCTCTGTGGCACATGCAACAACTGCATAACACGGTAGTACCAATACATAGCTAGGAAGGGGTTTGAAGCACAGTAGTGGGTTTGGGTGTTGGTGTGATTGTGTAATAAGAGGATGCACTGCAGTGTGGGCTTTGCTACATTTTCATATTGAGGACCCATATGTCCCAATGTCACATTACAAGGCCAACAATTGTCAAACATCAGAGAGGTTGTTGCAGACAATCCACAGCCATAAATGTATATATAAGCAACCATTATAATACCCAGAGATCTCTCTCCACCCACAGATCATTCACAGACATGCTTGGCTCTTTCTCTCATCCTTTCTTTCTTCCCCTCTGTCTCTTTCTCTCTCTCTTCCCCTCTCTGGTAGATGTGGAAAAATGCATCTGTTTTGCATAGGCAGGAGCTTGACATTGGTAGGTAATGCTCATGATCAGCTGATGGCCTGTGCATGAATTGGAGTCCTCCACCTGCTAATTGCATGTGGAACAGCTGTGGTATCATTCCTATAGCCAATTGCATGGAAACACACTTCTATAAGTAAGCACTACAAGTGTGTGCTGGCCCATCTCCTTCACTGTGAGGAGGACTTCATGTGGGTGTGTGACAAACAGCATCACAGAGGGTAGGTGGAAATACCTCATGTAACAAACAATGTGGAGACAAGCCAACAAACTGGAGGGAGATGTTCCAGACATGGGGACAGAATGTAAGTATTGCTGTTCTACATTTGAAGTAATGCTGGTTTAACAGGGTTTGTGTGGATATGGCTGTTCTGCATGATTTAAAGTCTGGCATGACAGCGGAATGTGGTTGAGAAAACTCTCACCTGTAGGGCTATCTGCAAACTGGCTAGAGTTTGGAGTCCTAGATTTGGTGTGTTACTCACATATTTTCTGTCTTTATAAATGCAGTAGCATACTCCGATGATTGTAGTCAGTCAATGGTAACATCCATGTGTGTTACTGACTTCATATCCCTCAGAAGCAATATGTCACAACAAACCCTGTTACACCAGCAATCTTCTCAGTGTATAACTTCAAGATGTCAATATTGGCCCTGTATTTGTGCCTCTGTCCCCCAAGTCTGTCACCCTTTGTTCATATGTCATATAGTAAGAGGTTGATATGTACAGTGTACCATTATTTACTGACATAATTCCTGATATCAAGACAGTGATATATCAGACTACCAGACATGTAATGTATAGGAGTCCTAATATTTGAAGACAAAACCTGGACATTCTGTTGTAGGCTGTACAGTAGTGAGGTCTGTGTACTCCTGGTGATTGTTGACAGAGTGTCTGTATTATGTAGCCGTGTATTGTGATTATGGTATTTGGCCTGTGTACAGAATGGGGTAGATGTCAGTGTTCTTGGTCCTGTTCTATCTGACATTGCATGCTGCTCCAGTTTCTGATGCCCTGTCAGCCTATATGTTTGTAGGGGCAGACTGAGACATGTCCCATACCACAGTCAGGCAACAGACTACACTGTGAATTGGGCCAGTATATGTAGGGTTAGTATGTGAGTAGCAAACATGATGATGACTGTTGTTCACACAGTCCATATACTTTTTTTAAGTAAAATTAAAAGCATTAAAGTAGAAACAGGGTTTTTTTTGTTACAGTGGACATGGCATCATTATACACTTGTATTCCTCATGAAGTGGGTTTAGAATTGGTGGGTTATATGTTGATTCACAGTGGGGAGTATGATTTGAAAGAAAGTAAGTTTATGTTGGAATGTATTGACAATATTCTTTGTACAATTTTTTTGTTTTTGACAACAAGTATTTTTTACAAACAAAGGGTGTGGCGATGGGTGGAAGGATGGCTCCCAATTACGCCAGTTTGATAATGGCATACTGAGAGATCAAAATCATGTCTAAGATTGTCAACAGGGAAAAGATTATAGCTTATTATCACTTTATTGATGATCTCCTTTTAATTTGGAGGGGAACAGAGTCTGAACTTTCAAAATGTGTAGAAGATATGAACAATAGTACCTATTTTTTAAGATTTACTGGCAGTTGGAATACTTTGAAAGTTTTTTTTCTAGATATAGAAGTCTTGAAAGAAGAAGGGAAGGATGTTTTGGACTTAGTTATCAGTTATAAAAATGTAGCTAGTAATGATTTGCTGCATTACTCTAGTATGCATCCCACTTATGTCAAGTATAACATCATTAAAGGACAGCTAGTTAGATTAAATAGACTCACAAGTAATGAAACAAAGTTAGATTCTTTAGTGGAAGAGCTACATTGTAGGTTTAAAAACAGAGAGTATCTCCCTAAAATAGTCAATGAGGTGTTGAACATTAATTGTAACAAGGAGGCCACAAGAGGTAACACACAAGGTGATCAAGATTGGGTTACTTCTATATTGTTCATGTTCACCATAGATAGTAAAGAAATTAAGGACATTATATGTAATAATTGGAGTATTTTAGCATCTAA
The DNA here is from genome assembly GCF_019279795.1 of Protopterus annectens. Lineage (NCBI taxonomy): Eukaryota > Metazoa > Chordata > Ceratodontiformes > Protopteridae > Protopterus > Protopterus annectens. The sequence goes on along the minus strand of NC_056728.1, from coordinate 99,642,118 downwards.
CAGTGACTTAAGGGCAGTTGTAGGAGAAGCACCCCTTTTTGTAAACAAAAGAGCTAAGAATTTCAAGGAAATGTTGGAAAGTGGTCTTAATAAGGGGGTTAGTAAAAGTGGAGGTACTTTTAAGTGTAAAAGTTGCAATTTTTGTAAATACATTTCAGAAGGGGTATATTTTAAAGTTTGCAACCAAAGAAGAGAATGGAAGGTTCCTGGCAACTTCAGTTATAAATCCACCTATGTGGTATACATGGCTAAATGTTCGGCCTGTTCTTCTTTCTATATTGGAAAGACCAACAGGCAATTAAAACATAGAATATATGAACATTATTATGCCATCAGAAAGAGTAACTTGGATAATGCCCTTTACAAACACACCCTTACATGTGCAGGTGACAAGAATGGAGTTAAATTTTGCTTTGGGGTTATTGATCATGTTGCCCAGGATTTTAATGGAGACAGAGATGGGGAACTTGATTATAGAGAATTTAAATGGCAGATTTTGTTGGGTGCATATAGGGCACCGAGTATGAACAATGGAGTTAATTACAAAGCAGTCCTAAAAAGAAAGGCATATTATAACAAATGCAAATACAATGTACATTTTAAATGTTTTATGTTAACATTTTATTTAAGTAATATGTTGCTATGTGGTTGCCCCCTCCTTTTTTACTTGAATTGTTTATGTGAATTTTTTAAGTGAATGGTTTTACGTAAATGTTTTTTTGTAATTTATTAGTTGGAATTGAGATGTGATTGGTTAAGATTTCTAACCATTTTATGTAAGAGGGTTGTATTAATTGAGTTGTTTGTTCTGAAGAAGGCCAAAGTTTTTGGCTGAAAGCACTTAACCTGTGGTATTAAAGATTCATGCAAAGGATTCAGTGGCTCCAATTTTTCTTGTGTTTTTGTTTGGATTTGGGTTTGTACTTCTGGTGATTGTTGACAGAGTGTCTGTATTATGTAGCCATGTATTGTGATTATGTTATTTGGCCTGTGTACAGACTGGGGTAGATGTCAGGTTCTTGGTCCTGTTCTATCTGACGTTGCATACTGCTCCAGTTTTTGATACCCTGTTAGCCTCTACGTTTGTAGGGGCAGACTGAGACATGTCCCATATCAGTCAGGCATCAGACTACACTGTCAATTGAGCCAGTATATGTAGAGTTAGTGTGTGAGTAGCAAACATGATGATGACTGTTGTTTACACAGTCCATATACTGTACTATTATTTAGTCTTACCATTATGTGACTGTGTTGAGATTGCTTGTGGGTATGCACTTTTACACTGGTGTCTGTTACTCTGTACTGTTACATACCTGTATTGCCTGCTATATTTGCAATTACATGTGTATTCCCCCATAGGTAAATTGGGTTAGTGTTATGGTAGTCTGCCTGTAATGTAGACAGTGCTTGGTAACATGCCTAGCAGCTCAGTGTAGTTAACCTAGTGTGATGTTATGTCCAGATATTTGTCAGATGTACTGTTGCCTGGCCACCATATGAGTTGTGTATTTCTGACAAAGCAGTGGGCTGCTGTGAAGATGTATGTCACTAAGTAGTGTGAAGTATGTGGGCTTGGGACCCCTGATCCTCCAGTTAATATGTATTAGGACAGACAGGAGGGTGTGACTGCATCAACTGTGTGAGCTTATCTAGTCCAGTATGTGTGATATATCCCATTTTTATGGCTTTAAATATCCCCTTTGTCAGGCTTGTTCCACATTTCTTGTGCTAAGGAGTTATTTGTATACTTTCTGACTGACCAGATTGTTTCAGACTGTTCATGTTTATTGCTCATATTTCTTTTGTATTCCACAAGATCATTACTGTGATTTGTGTGGTACTTCAATATGATGATTTTATGATGTCTGTCAGTAACTGATGGTGTACATGTCAGTTTCAGAAGATCCTTCCTTCACAACTTATATGTTGACACAACCCCTGTCACTGTAGCAACATTCTACATTTATAACTGCAATACATACATTACGTTCCCTTACACTAAGAGGTTGAGAGTTATGGTGCTGAAGTATGACTCCACTATGGGCATATGTTTTACATATATATATATATATATATATATATATATATATATATATATATATACATATATACATATATATATATATATATATATATGTATATATATATATATATATATATATATATGAGAGAGAGATATGGTGATATATAGATATATAGATATATATAGATAAATATATATATATATATATACATATATTTATATATATATATATATATATATATGTGTGTGTGTGTGTGTGTGTGTGTGTGGTTATGAATATGTGTATCTATATATATATATATATATATATATACATATGTAGATATATATATATATGTATATATACACATATGTAGATATGTATATATATATGTAAATATATATATATAAATATAAATATATATATATATATATATATATATATATATATATATATCCTTTTATGTGTAAACATGAGTGTTGTATATACCTTCTCAGATGTATCCCACATTAATCTGAAATGTGTATATTTACATATAAGAACATGGCTGATTCAACACTATTTTCACTTACAAATACTAAACAATTGTAGTAGTCAAAGCAGTTGTTCACTACTATTCAGTATGTGTACTGAATGATATATTTGAAAAATCAACAGACATCCTCATAGCTTGGATGGCTTAGTGGTAAAGTGCTATGACTATAGTGTCCTGGGTTCAAGACCAGCATGGGCTATTTATTTTCTTGCTGGGCAGAACAAGGGCTGATGGAGACAGGGTGATTAAGGCACTTTAAAGCGGCTTTAAGCATGTTTGCATGGGTTTGTGTGAAGCTAAGCACTGCTAATGTACAGTTAAATGATTAGGCACTTACATCATGTAGACTTCACTTATCAGTGTGCAAATCTGCTTAGGATTTACATTTAAGCAATACTTACACCTGCTAAGCATAGCTCCACCATGGTAGCCAATGATCACATTCCAGTCTGATAAAATAACAGGCTAATGACATCTTTAATAAGTGTATTTAATTTCCTGTACATAACATACTTCAGTGTGCTGTCATTGCAGTTGCAAGGGGTGTGAGTATACTGAATGGGACACCTGGGTATACATGGGTAGTACCACAATCTTTTCTCTTTGGATTTGATTCATACATGTTTAGTATTCCAGGTTATATGCAGTCACACTTGCATGTTACACCAGGTACAGTGCACTGGTTGACATAAATAGTTTAACGCATATTGTATCATTACGTTAATACTTTTAACAGTGCTTTTTCAAGTAAGAGTAGATAGCAGATTGTAGTACTGGAACCATACACCCCTGCATGCAAAGCTGGACTCTGAGTAGTGAGTATCTTGTTCTTGGTGTTTGAGCTGTATGTCTATATGTATCTCTTATTGGATATTCATCTGATATGTTGATATTAACTGTAGACTACTATGCTTTTTGGATATGTCATTGAGGACTGCTGTCATGTAGTAATGGCATACCTTTCAGTTTCAGATGTGTATCTTGCAAAACATTCATCCTATTGCATAAGCTGTTGGCTGTCTACTTACTGTCTGTCCTCTTTACAGATGTGCAGATGCCGGGTATTGCTTTGGCCATACCATTATGTAGGTGCCCACATTGTATTGTGCTGTGGGCCTGGACACTGCTGCTAGTTCCAACATATGGGACATTCCTTAATGTGGGCCTTGCCCCATTTCCTTGCCTGTGTGAGGGACATTACAGAGGTGGTGGCCTACAGATTCACATACAGTAGGTGGCAATACATCACAGAACAGGACATGTGGAGACAGCCAACCAACATAGGGGACATATCCCCAGATTTGTAAACAGATTCTATGTCATCAGTGCTGTTATACACATGGTGGATTGATAGATTGATAGGGTTTGTGTGGACATGCATTTAGTGTGTGACATCACAACTCACAGTGATATGTGTCTGACATACCTCTCCACTGGCACGCTGTCCACAGACTGGCCAAATGTCTGCCTGTTATGTTTTGTGTGGTCACCAGACAGTTGGTGTCCTTGGTAAATCAGTTGTGGACTCTGGGGAATGCAGCCAGTAAATACTCATATCTATGGGTATTACTGATGTCGTATTCCTCATAAAGGATGTTACAACAAACCCAGTGACATCTGCAACTGTCTCACTGTATGACAGCAGTATGTTCAATCTACCCCTGTGTTTGTGCCTCTGTTCCCACCTAGTTAGTGAGTGGGGAATGTTATCAAAGGCTTTGGCCAGATCAATGTAGGCTGTATGTGTCATCTTGCCTTCATCCACAGCTCAGGTAACTGACACCAAGATCTTGACCAGGTGGAAAGAGCAGGTATGACCTACCCTTCACAAAGGTAAATTGTGTGGGATCCTGTGTCTGCAGATTCCCATATCCCTGTTTATTAGGTGGATGATGATGCATTCCATAGCTTTGCATAACAGACTTGTCAGGCAGTTGGGGCAGTATTTCCCAGGGTCTGTAGTTACACCTTGTTTGTGGAGAGGGGTGACTGTAGCAGTGTACAATTTAGTAGGGACAAAGCCTGAGGTGAGGCTGTGCTTAAACAGGGCACACAGGTAAGGTGCCAGGTCACTCTGTAGTTCATGTAGAACACAGCCATGGATATTCTCAGGTCCCATAAAAGCTGTATTCTTGGCCTTGGACAATTAACCTGTGCTGCAGTAATACTGGGTGCCTGGCAGTGTACTGGTATTGTGATTGGTCTTTTTGGAAGGGAGTGAGGGGAAATGTTTGCACTCAAGATGCCAGCCAATATATTGGCAGTATTTGTTGGCTCAGTCTGGGAGGTTCCATTGTCTAGTAGCTCAGAACAAATCTTGCTATTGCCATGGAGATTCTTAACATAACTGTATGAGACCTTCTGTTTGTCTTCACTATGTGCTCAAATTCTGTTCTTACAGCTAACTTTGTAGTATTTGATGAGGGATCTCAATCTTCAATTGAGGCTGATAAGGAATGATTTCCAGTCTTGGGACTTCACGTTATTCCATATTGGTTCCCATCTTCTGTTGTACAGTGTCTGTATGGCAGGGGATCACCAGATCAGCTTCCTTTTATTGGAGGTGAGGGTCCTGGTTGTAGTGGGTATGGCAGTACCCATGCATTGGCATACATGTTCATAGTGAATGTTTGTTTGATTCAGCTGTCATGCACCTAGTCTCCATTTGCATGGCTACCATTAGGTTAGCCACCTCTGTTGTTATGAGGCCATATTCAGCATTAGAAAGGCTTTTCATGGTGGTTACCTGTGCAGGGGGCATGGGAGGGCCATGGATTTCCAAAGGGGATTAATTTGTGTTCAGATATAACAAGGGGGATTTGACTACTGGTTTTGAGCAACAGTTGCCCATGTTAGGAAGGACCAGGTCGATGTGATGGGCATGTGCATTGGTACATGAGTAGCTTTCCCAGTTAATGGTGAGGAAGTTGAAGTCTACCAGTATGTGAGTGTTAGTTTGGACAATATTATCCTCCAGGGTGTTTAGGGACAGGCTACAACCTGAACCACTGTCCTACCCAATGTCAGCTATGCCTGCAGGATCTGTCAAGCCTAAGTTGGACTTCACGACACCCATGCAGATGGACAATAGAGGTACAACTGCTGAATCCTACACAAATGCACTTTATAAGCACTTACATGAGTGCATGGATCATGCTATCCCTAACAGAACCAAGATGCTATCCTCCAAACAAAGGAAGCCAATCTGATGGTCCCCTGCCATAAACAAACTCTACAACAGAAGAAAGAAACTGTTGCAAAAAAGAGTAAAAATCCCATGATTGGAGGAACACCCTGGTCAGCCTCAGTAAGAAGCTGAGATCCCTCATAAAATCCTCCAAAGCTAGTTATGAAAACAAAATTGCCACTGATTCTAAAGACAACCACAAAGCATTCTATAGTTATGTCAAGAATCTCAATGGCAACACTCAGATCTGCTCTGAGTTACAGCACAATGGCACTAAATATACAGAACCAACTGATATTGCCAACATCTTGGCAGATAGGTTCAGTGCTAACTTTACCCTCCTCTCACCCCCTAAAGGGCCCATCTCTATACCGGAAGAATGCAAACTTCCTGTAATAATGGCTGCATAGGTAAAAAAGCATACTCTCCAATGCCAAGAACACAGCATCCATGGGACCTGACAACATCCCAGTTCTACATGAACTTCAGAATGAACTGGCACTCTACTAAGCACCATGTTCAATCATAGCCTCACCTCAGGCTTTATGCCCACTGAATGGCACACAACGATGGTTATCCCACTCCACAAAGGGGGAGCCACCACGGACCCTGGAAACTACCGCCCCATTAGTCTAATGAGCCTGGTCTACAAGGCCATGGAATGTTTCATCATGGAACTTATAAACAAAGACATTGGTAATCTCCAAACTCTGGACCCCACCCAGTTCGGGTTTGTAAAAGGCAGATCATGTCTCCTAAACCTGATAGACTTCTTTTAATAAGTCACCAAAGCCATAGACGAGGGTAAGGTGGTTCACACAGCCTATCTAGATCTCACCAAGGCTTTTGACACCACTCTCTCTGGAATTATAGATAAACTCACTAAACTAGGTATATATCCCTATGTCACAAGATGGGTTGCCAACTGGCTCACTGACAGAACCCAGAGTGTGAAAGTAGCAGACTCCAAATTCGACTTCAGACTTCAGACCAGTGATAAGTGGAGTACCACAGGGTTCAGTCCTGGGTCCTCTCCTGTTTGGTATCTACTTTTCAGAGTACAGGCCAACACAAAAGGTCTTTAGCTAACAAAGTTCGCAGATGACTGCAAACTAGGAGGCATAATTGAAACTTCTAACAATGTGGTGTCCTACAAAAGGGCATCACTAAGACAGATGCCTGGTGTTAAAGTCATGGCCTCAAGCTCAATGCCAAAAAGTGCATTGTCACCCCCTTTGGTTGGTAAAAATTCTGCACCCATGAGCTACCACATAGGCGGTAGTCTGCTTAACAATGAAAGTGTGATAAGAGACCTTGGGACACAGGTGGACAGTAGTCTCTCCTTTGATAATCACATCACCACAGTAGTCAGGAAATCCTTCTATGTGGCACACCTCATCACAAAAGGTTTCTTATCCAGGAAAAAAAGAGGTCATTGTTCCCCTCTACTCGTCACTCATTAGACTCATTATAGAGTACAATGCCCCTTTTGGTATGTACCTCACAAGACATATACAACAATTGGAAAGGCCACATAAATACCTCACAAAGAGGATTACTGGCCTCTAACAGATGCCCTACACAGACCATCTCAAAAAACTCCAGCTTTACTCCATCGCATATCATCTACTCAGAGGCGATCTCTGCCTAACATACAAAGCTATGTCAAATCCAGAGCTGTTGGACATGCTCCACTTAAAGAAATCCCAATCTTTCTGAGCTACACGTTCTAGGGACCTAAACTTTGTCACCACAATAAACAGAACATGCTGGAGGGATAGATTCCTGTCCCAGAGACTTCCCATACTCTGGAACAAACTACCTATCTATATCAAACAAAGCTCCTCATTAGCACTCTTCAAGAAAAATCTTGATGATTGGCTGGGAAATAGGAAATTCACCCCGGGGATCACCTCTGTGGCTTTGCTTGACAGGGGCACAGGAAAATAATTTTCTTGGGTGGCAAAAGCCAGTGTATCTTTTTGGCTGGGCTTGTATAGGCCCTAGGGCTGATAGCCTAGTACCTACCTATGAACCTATGAACCTATGAACTCTCCCTTGACAAACAACTCCAAATCAGTCCGATTGCAAGGACATACCCTGTGCACAGCACTTGTCAGGTCAACACACAGACTGTGTTTCATATGTAGATGTGGCCTCTGGCTTGTCCACAGCATACTCTTGATTGTGTTCTTGTGAATCCATCGTTTTGTTTATTTGGATGTAGGGTGTGGCCCATTGTTGTGTGCAATGTTGGGATGCCTCCCCATCCACAGCTATGTGGCAGACACCAGACAGATCATAGTCAGAAGGGACTGGTGTTTGGAAGTGGTCATAATACAATCTGAATTGTCTACAGCCCCAGTTTAAGCTGGTGGACAGCAAACCCAAAGCAGGACACTGCCATCACCCTGATTCACTGTGTGAGTAGTGTGTTCTGCTGTTGTGCAGTGCTGTTACTGTGCCAAACTAACATGACCAAACTGTACACAAAGAGAGTTCAACCCTGGTCTCATGACACCTTCACACATTTCCACACATGTGTTTTGAAAAGTTGATGTATTGTTGTCCAGACATTACCCAGAACTGGCTATTGTGCATTGTGAGGAACATTCGCCATCGTCAAAACACACCCTATACCCAAGACATGTGGAGTCCATGGACGACTGTTGTCACATGTAGTACACACCCAGTACTTGCCAGAGATGTCTGATACCCCTTCACTGTTGCTGTATAACTCCTGGTAGCCTCCCTGGACATTTCAGGGATGATTTTCCCAACATATGTGTAGGGATGTCAATTTCTTCAAACTGTCACTGTTGCACCATCTCTTGTACACCTTTTGATGACTATCTGCACTGTGTTCCATGGCATATGCAATGCTGTGTGTAAGTGTCCATAGCATTCAATCCCTTTGTAGCAAGTTAGGCTGTATGCGAACCATGGATTTTGCTGTAGCAGGCAACTGTGGGCCTGTGTTGGGATAATCTTGCTATGTGAGCTGACTTTTATATGGAGGTACTGTAGGAGTCCATGATTGATGGCAGATGCGTACCCAATCTGATCAATTGCTGTGGTTGTATCACATGCCGATATATACCCTAGTATGAGCTTCCTCCTGTCCACACATATGCATCTAGCTTTTTGGACTGTTTCCACTCCACATACATGTTCTCCTAACAGAGTTGTATGTTTCACATTTGCATTGTTCAGATTATAGGTCACATGACATGTTGCATGGCTTTGGTCTTATGTATTGTGCTCACATTGTCATATCTCACTCATACCTGTCATTGTGACATGTGTGTACACCTTTTATATGCACTGTCTCATAGTACTGTATACAACATGTCCCTACTATTGGCACTCTGTCCCCACATTTTGGTAATCATTATCCATATGTCCTGCAATAACAGGTTTGTGAGTTATGCTACTGATATGTGACATCTCATGCAAACAGGCCCCTGTGATATCATCCAGTGAACCCCACCATAGGTGATCTTGCAGATACATGCAATTTGCTGACTATAACAGTTCAGTGCATGGCCACATGCATGACCTTAAAATGCCTGGGGTATTGGTAAGCCACAACAGGAAGATCTCATACTTACCGGCCTCAGGCTGCTGTATCTTGTGTTGAAGAGAGGTACTTAGCTAATGTGAGGGAGAGGTATTGTCAGCAGCTTCACAATAGCCATTGGTCCAGGAGCAATGCTGCATGTATGCACAGGTACAGTCTACACTATGATATTACACTATTTGCTATTCTTCACCTGAAATGGGCACATGTGTGCATTACTAAATCCCACCCAGTGCTCTATTTTGCAATGACATCTGTATCTAAAGACCGTTACTACACAGTTGAAATGTAACCTCAGTGCACTGATGGGGACGTTTGCCTTACCTGGACACTCCTCACCAGTTTCCTTGGTGGCACCCACCTCCCTGACAGCTACATCTTGTAGTGATTGTTCTCTGTCAGCCACCCCAAGGTTGGCAAGGAGCTCCTCCATTGCTATAAGTGGGGCCTCTCTGTCTGACCCCCCACCAGTAGTGGAATGGTCTCTTGTCACTGCAGCAGCCCATTGGCGTGCACACTGAATCAGGTCAGCTGGTCTGCACCTGACCTGTTCGTACATGCGGCCATGGTTCCCCAAGCTGTTCACTCTCTGTGTGAGGTCTTCCCAGAGGGCTGTCCTCTCCCGCTGATGTTGGCGACCCCAACTGAAGAGGATGTGGTAATGTTCCAGGATGGTCTCAGTTATGGCTGCTGTCTCCTGGACATCATAGGCTAGAAGCCTCTGCACCACACCTGGAAGACATGAACAGGAAAAAACACATCACAGGACATCAGACATTGTCCATAGTTCTTTACAGAGACAGCTCACTAGTAATGAGTATCAGTAGCCACAACATTGCATCAAATAATACTCCAGTATCTAGCAGCATTGTATGGACATGCATAGCATTATGTGTAAGTAGGCAGTTTGCACCTGATTAATGGTGAGGGTAGGAGTGCATGTGGTGTGCATATCCTTCTATACTGATGTTGAGTCAGAGGGGTGATGTTTGTCCTAAACATGTCCGAAGCAGGTTGTCTTTAGCTATGGTGTGTGTGTATATGTGTTGTGGCTGACCTCCATTACAGGGTGGGTTGGATAGTTGTCTGTGAGACCACAGACATATGTGGAGATGGCCTTATGATTGCCCTCAGTAGATGTGTCCAATTTGTACTCATACTCAGCATTACATTAATGCACCTGTGATCTACTATGCTCAATCAGACTCAGGTTGACATGCTGCTCAGATGGTGACTGCTCCTACACATGTGGTGGTGGAATGAAGAAGTACAGGGGAGTATGCAGAGAAAGCTGCTGGCAAAGGAGAAGTGGGATTGACAGGCAGAGGTAGAGATTAGACATGAGTATAAAGAGACGGGGTGCATGGCAAAGAGAGTGTTGCACATGGCTATGGATGTGGAGTCTGACATACAGATGTAGAGTCTGAGGTTGTATGTAATGCTGGACAGCATGGATGGTGTATTGGGCCTGTAGCTATTGCCTAGACAGAGGCACATAGCTAGGGAGGATGTGCAGCACAAAAGGGTGATAAAGGAATATGGATGAAACATACAATCTATGAGTGTGTTTAGAACATATGGAAACATCACTTTGATGGCCTGTTCCATGATGAAAATGGTGGGGGGGGGGGTTGGCTGAGGTGGGTATGGTTAATCAGGAGGTGCAACAGATTATCAAGGAGAATGTAAGGATAGCTATGAGGGGATTTAACAGTGGAAAGGCTGTTGTTATAGGAGACATACCTGTGGATGCCTGGAGGTGTTTTTGAGACCTGGAAGTCATATTTTTAACTGGATTGTTTACTGTAATCTTGGAAAGTGAGAGGCTGTATGAGATGTTGATGAATATGTATGAGTACTGCTTATCTGAGCCAGGATGGTTTGCAGAACTGTAGTAACAAGGGAGGGATAACATTGATCAGTCACAGGATGAGGTAATGGTAAAGGGTGGTGGCAGCTAGGTTGAGAACATGGTGATGATTGATGATTTGCAGTATGGTTTCATGCCAGGTAAGAGTGGTACAGATGCAAATGTTGATCCACAAGTGTTGATGAAACTCTGCACTGAGGCTGAGATACAGCTGCATTGTGTCTATGTGCAGCTACAGAGAGCATATGACATGCTGCCTGGAGAGTAGTTGTGGTATTGTATGTGGAGGTCAGGGGTTTCAGAGGAGTCTGTCAGACACCTACAGGATATGTAGGAGGCTAGAGTGACAGCAGTGATTTCTGGTTTTGACATGACAGGTGGATTTAAGGTGGAGGTGGGAGTACATCAGGAGTCAGCTGTGTGTCCTTTCACATTTGCAGTGGTGAGGGACAGGTTGTCAGACATGATCAGACAGGGGCCCCAGTTCACTATGCAGTTTGCAGATGACATTGTGGCCTTTAATGAGATTAGGGGACAGGTTGGGAGACCCTGGGGAGGTGGGGTTATGTTGTAGAGAGGGGAAGAATGATGGTCAGCAGGACTAAGTCAGAATACATGTGTGTTAATGGGTGGGGGACAGAGGAATGATGACAATGCAGGGCGTACAGTTTGGAAGGTGGATAGGTCTAACTACTTGGGAACACCAGTTCAGAGTCATGGGCAGTGTGGGGGAGAGGTGTACGAGAGAGTACAGGCAGGTTGTGTGTGGTGGGGAGGGGAGTCAGGAGTTATTTGTGACAGACAAGTACCATTAAGAGTGATATATGAAGCCTCCAGGAGGGTAGTCTGACTGGCTACATTATATTGGTTGCAGACAGTGGGATTGTACAGACAGGCAGGATTCAGGGCTGGACACAGCAGAATGTGGGATGTTCAAATTTGCAGTGTGTGTGACAGGGGGGATAGGATTAGGGACATGTGTGTTAGTCGATCAGCCCAGGTTGGATGGCTTGGGGACAATACCATACAGTGGCATGCTTGGTCTGGACATGTGCTGAGGGAGTATGCTGAGTATACCTTGCAACAGATCAGACTGTCGGGTTACAGGGACAGCAGACAGCCTACAAAAGGCGTATGCATGTGGTGATGGCAGACATGCAGGTGTATGGAGTGTGAGAGCAAGATACAGAGGACTGGATGCCATGGGTGGAGATGAAGTGCTGTGGGGACCAGAAACAGCAATGGCCAAATAAAAGGGAGGGAAATGTTGTAATGTCATAGTTTACAGGTGGCCAATTATTTGCAAGACATGACACAAGTCTTTGAGTAAATTACTACAAATATGAGGCACAAATATGGTCAGTGTGCATAACAATGAACAGTTGAATGGTATGAGCTTGGTATATCACATGCAGTCCTACACACACAGCTGTGACATTATTCCATATGCATCTACCTTGTATAACTCCATGACATTTCTGAGACAAACATGCATAACATAGTTGTATTCACAATTCATATCTGGATATATGTGTGACATCCGGGGCCTGAGCTGTATTCTATGTCACTGCAGATGGACAGAGATGCTATGGCCATAGGTTCTGCTCAGCAATATGTCCATACAGCAAGTCTTGTTGGGACATGTATATTAAAATTTCTATTTCCCATTATTACATACCCCCTACTGCAGTCCATTACATGCATACTTGTTTGACATACCTGTTTTTTTCCTGTTGATGTATGATAGTTTTTGTTTTTCTTTTTTTTTTCCTCTTGTCTGTCTGTCTGTCTGTCTGTCTCTCTCTCTCTGTCTCTCTCTCTCTCTCTCTCTCACTCTAGGATGTAGGTTGTACATCTGTTTTGCAGAGGTGGCAGTTTGCCTTTTGTAGGTACCAGTCAGGATCAGCTGATGGCCTCTGCATGAATTGGAGTTCCACACTTGCTAATTCCATGTGGAACAACTGTGGTATTATTCCTGTAGCCAATAGCTTGGAAACAGTCCTATAGCTGTGTACCTCATGTAGGCGTCGGCCCTTTCTTTGCCTGTGAGGGAAGTTTTCATGCATGTGTGTTACACACAGCATCACAGAGGGTTGTTTTACTAACAACATACGACAGAGGCTGTGAAGAAAGCCCACCTCTCAGGGATAATTGTTCCAGACACAGGGACAGACGGTGAGTATTGCAGTTATACAATTGAAGTACTGCTGGTCTGACAGGGTTTGTGTGGATATGGCTCCTCTGTATGATTTGCAGTCTTGAGCGTATTATGTGCTTGACATAGCTCAGACAGCCTAGAGTTTGTACTGTTATTATCAGTGTGTTACTCACACATTTATTGAATTTGGAAGGTCAGTAGCATGCTCTGTAGGATGGCAGTCAGTAAATGGTAACATCCATGTTTGTTTTTTACTTCATATTGCTCAGAACAGATATGTTACAATAAACCCTGTTACACAACACCTCCTACTAGATGGTGACATTCATCCCAATCCTGGCCCTACCAATAATGGTCCTCCTAACCCAGTTATACCCTCTCCGTCTTCCTTTCACACCCCTACAAGACCTCCTATCTCCCTCTTCATAGCTCACCTAAATATATGAAGTGGAAATAATAAAGTGACTCACCTTCATGCTCTACTGGATGTTCATGACTTTGACATCCTATGCCTAACCGAAACATTGTTAAAACCAGCAACCCAAGACTATGAAATCACCTCTCCAGAATATAGTATTTTAAGAATGGATCACCTTGACAAGAAGTGTGGGGGTGTAGCCTTAATATACAAAACAGGGCTCCAAGTTACTCTACTAGATACCCACCCACCATCTTATAACAATACTGAAATTCTTATCACTATGCTACAACTAAATACTAGTAAGTCCATCTACATTATTTGCTCATATTTTCCTCCAGGTAATAACATCACCCCCCTAGAAAATCTCCTTAGCTGGCTTTCCAATAACTATCCACAAGAAACCATACTTTAGGCGACTTTAATATAGACTGGAATACCTGTAATACTGATAACCGAACTAACCATATAAACCTACAAGGTTTCTCCTAAACTATCACCTCACCGACCAGAATCCACAAACCTACCAATAAAGAAAGTACCTTCGATTGGATTCTAATAAATACTTAATCCCTAACATATATGTCAGGCATCCTATCCTGCCAGATGACATTAGTGATCACTCACTAACATATAATTAGACAAAAGAGTAATATTCCTTACCGAACAACTCGCTCCAATAAACATTTTAACCCTGAACACATCCAAAATGAACTGAATGTATGCAACTGGTTACCCCTAAAACCCCTCCAGCTAGAGAAAGCAATGGCATACTTCAATTCTAAGTTCTTAGAAATCTTGAACTACCATGACCCTTCCTGTACTCTTAGAATCAGTACCAAAACTGCTACATGGCTTACAAAGGAAACTAAGCAAAAAATTATATTAAGAAACACATTTTGGGTCAAGTGGTGTACTTCTAAAGACCCATCTGATCATTTAAACTTTAAACAGCTTTGAAATTCTACTAAAGCATCAATATTATTAGACAAAAGAAACTTCTACTTTCAACTTCAACAGACCAATCAACATAGACCGCAAAAATTCTGGTCAGGTATCAATAGACTCCTACATCCAGGTAAATCTAAGATACCAACCCCATCAGGTATTTCCCAAGAGACTCCCAAACTAATTGTTGATACCTTTAATATCTTCTTTACTGAAGCCATCCAGTCACTTGCTAACTCTCTACCTCCTGTATCCTCTAATCTACCCACCTCCTTAACTAACTCTCCACCTACTTTCCAACTACAACCTGTGCCTACATCCCTCATCTGTAACCTTCTTTAAAAACTCAAACCTTCTACCCCCTCTGCTGACCTCTTACCTGCTAAATATCTGCAAATAGCAGCTAAAGTTTTAGCTTACCCTAATTCTATCCTAATAAATAGAACCATAACAGACGGTACCATCCCATCCATCTGGAAAGTCTCCCATATAATCCCCCTACACAAAGGTGGCAACTCAACAGAACTTTCTAACTTTCGTCCAATTGCCCTTCTCTCTCCCATAGCTAAAATCATGGAGAAATACATTCACCGTCAACTGTTAGACCACCTTCTCCAAAATAGACTATTAGCTAGCTCTCAGCATGGCTTTAGACCCTTCCATAGCACCACTACTGACCTCCTATCATTTTCTGACCAAATTAACAAACAATGTAACAATAACACCCTGTCCTCTGCAATCTTTATTGATCTCTCAAAAGCATTCAACATGGTTAACCATGAGCTACTGTTGAATATTCTTAAGTCCCTCTCACTTGATACTCAAGCACTTCAATGGTTCAAGTCCTACTTAGATAACAGGCAACAAGCAGTGCTTTGGGACAACAGTCTACCCACTCATCTTCCTGTCACCCTTGGTGTACCCCAAGGTTCTATTTTGGGCCCTCTTCTATTCTCCATCTTTATAAATGATCTAACTATAAGTATCCCCCAAGCTACATGCATACAATATGCAGATGACTCCACATTAATATGCTCAGCTACAGGTCCATCTGAGCTGCAGTCCCTCACCCAAAATGTCTTTGAACTAGTAGAAGAATGTTTTTTATAGCGTTGTCTTCTCTTTAACCCCAAAAAGACTAAACTATTGCTCTTTACTCTTACACAAAAGTCCACCCCAATTGACCTCATTATTAAATCTAATAATGGCACAGTCATATCTCATGACACTACCACTAAACTCTTAGGAGTAACTACTGACCACAACCTTAACAATGATACTCATATCAATACCACAATAAAATCAGTCCGAAAACTAGGCTCCCTCTATAAAATTAAACCCTTCCTTACTCCCATAGCTAGAACTACTATTGCCCACACACACCTTATCTCAACTCTCTTCTATGCCTCTCCTATATACACAAATCTATCTAAAAGCAAATTCAACAAGCTGACAATGTCCTACAATAACATTGCCAGATTTGCTACCAGCTCCCCTTTCAGAACCCACCACTGCCAAAATCTGAAGCAACTGGGTTGGCTGGAACTGCATAATCAAATTCTATTCCACCAACTGATTATTGCCCATAAAACCCTTTATCATCCAGGTAACACACCAATTCTCATGAGTCTAATCAGCCCATATAAAAATCTCACAAACCTACGCTCAGCAAATAAACTACTGGTATCTAGACAAAAAAACAACAATAAAGCATGAGATTCCCTTTTCTCTAACACTGTGGGAAAAAGTTGGAACCTTCTTACTGTTGAACTCACATCTCTTTCTTCAACTGCACTATTCAAAAAGAAACTCAAATTATACCTTACAACTCACATTGGCTATGTCCTTGTACTAACCCTGACTAAGATTTGTCTTCCTGTTATCCTAGGTTATAGCACCAATTTACTACTCACTTTATAGCCACTTTAAGACCACTACCTTCTAAGTTAGATGTATTATACCCTTGAAAGACTGTATGGTTATTTCACTGCCTTATAGCTAAGTCACTGCCCTTAACTAATTCTCCCAGTCTTGTTTATAACTATTCTATTCTCCTGTGCCGTATTTATAACTTTCTTTTGGGAATCTCCCACATCCTTCTGAACACTCTTTTCTTCTACTATTGTTTGGTTAACAAAAATAGAAAAAAAAGGGATTTTCTATTTTATTTGCTATTATCTATCATGAATGTTAAGTTACCATGTAAAACCTGTTGTGTCTGACAAGTGAACTGTAACTGAAGTTGTAATGTTTTGTTTGTTCTTGTTTTTTATGCGGAGCTTTTCTCCCCGGGCCTCTACTGAAAATGGACATATATCCGGTTAGACTAGCCTGGTCAATAAATGTAAAATAAAAATGAATTCGTAATATCATCCCAGTTAGGTATCAGAATGCCAAGAGGCCTTATATATGATGACAAGGCCTGGACATTCTTTGGGAGTGTGTACAGTTGGGAGGTCTTTGTATTTCTGGCTATTGTTGACAGACTGTCAGGATTGTGTAGCAGTGTATTGTAAATATGTTATTTCTTGGGGGGGGGGGTAGATGTAAGTGTTATGTTTCCTTTTCTATCTGCCTTTGCATGTGGATCCAGTTACTGGTGCTCTATCAAGTGTTACATTTTTGTAGGGTATACACAGTCAGGTATCATACTACACTGTGTATTGGGCCATTATATGTAGGGGTAATGTGTGAGTGTCACACATGCTGACAGTTTGGTTCACACACTCCTTATACTGCATGCACTTTCACACTAGTGTCTGTTTCTCAGTGCTGTTACATCCCTGGAGTGCCTGGTATATTTGCAATTACATATGTATTACCCCATAGCAAGATTGCTTTTTTTGTTGTGTCATTCTACCTATAGTTTGGATATTGCTTGGTGACATGGCTAACAGCTCAGTGTATTTTCCCTAATGTGATGTTATGTCCAGATATTAGGCAGATGTGTAGTGTTGCCTGGCCCCCTTAGGCAGTGTGTATGTCTGACACATCAGTGGGGGGATGTGAAGATTTACATGACTAACTCCTGGGAAGTCACTGGGTTTTGGATTTGTGCTATTCCACTCAATAGATGTTGGAACAGACAGGAGGGTGTTGCTGCAGCACATGTGTCATCTCATCTACACCAATATGTCAGATATGTCCACATTATCATGGCTCCCCCCTTTGTCAGGCTTGGTTATGCTTTCTTGCACTAAGCTGTTCTGAGCATACCTGTCACCAGCCAGATTGTTCCAGACTGTCCAGGTTTATTGCCCATATTTCTGGTCTGTTGAACAGTATAATTTTATTCCTTCCTGTGGTGAATCACTGTGATCATGTGGGGATGTCTGTCAGTGTATGATGACATACATTACAGTTTCATAATTGACATCCTTCTGAACATGCATGCTGACACACATCCTATTCCTGTAGTGACATTTTACATTTATATGTGCAGGATGTACATTGTGTCCCTAGTGTTGATCCATTGCCCCCTGCATTTTGTAGCCTTTGTCTATAGCTCTTGCACTTAGGGGTGGGGAGGTATGGTGATGGGTATAACTGCAATACATGTTATGCACAGATATATATATATATATATATATATATATATATATATATATATATATATATATATGTGTGTGTGTGTGTGTGTGTGTGTGTGTGTGTGTGTGTGTGTGTGTGTGTGTGTATCTGTATATGTATGTATGCATATGTATGTATGCATGTATATGTATGTATATATAGATATCTCTGTATATGTATATTTTATATATGTGTGTGTGTGTGTGTGTGTGTGTGTGTGTGTGTGTGTGTGTGTGTGTGTGTGTGTGTGTGTGTGTGTATGTGTGTGTGTGTGTGTATGTATGTATATATATATATATATATATATATATATATATATATATATGTGTGTGTGTGTGTGTGTATGTACCTAGATATATATTTATACATATGTATATATTATGTTAATACATATTTATAGGTTCATAGGTTCATAGGTTTATACTAGGCTATCTGCCCTAAGGCATTTATAAGCCTAGCCCACATTTTTGTGGCTTACGCCACCCCTTATATGAAAAAATACTGTGCCCATTAGTTTGTTGTGCCTCTGTCCAGCAGTGACACAGAGATGATTCCTGGGGTAAACCTATGATCTCCCATCCACAGGTCAAGATTTCTCTTGAACAGAGCCAGCGAGGTGCTCTGCCTCACATGGGCCGGGATTTTATTCCACAGCATAGGGAGTCTCTGAGTGATAAATCTATCCCTCCAGCATGTCCTATTTATGTCCATGCTAAGGTTTAAGTTGCTTGCTCTAGTGGTTTTGGTGGATTTGGATTTTTTGAGGTGGAGCATGTCCATTAATTCCAGGTTGGACATGGCCTTGTATGTCAGGCACATGTCACCTCTGAGCAGACGGTATGCGACTGAATAGAGCTGGAGTTTCTTCAATCTGGCAGCATATGACAGATTTTGGAGTCCCTTTATCCTTTTGGTGAGGAACTTTTGGGGTGTCTCCAATTGCTGCAGATGTCGGGTGAGATACATCCCGAATGGGGCATTGTACTCGATCATTGGTCTGATAAGTGAAGAGTACAGGGGAACAATGACCTCACTAGATCTAGATGTGAATCCCTTCATGATCAGGTGGGCAATGTAGAAGGTCTTTCTAACCACTTTAGCAACGTTTATCCTTGTATAGATATATTTCTCTCTCTATATTTTTTAATATATGACTATTGATATATCAGTATATTTCTTGTTTGATATCTACACATTATATTATTTTATGATATATATGTACATATTCTATATGTGTAATTTCATATGTACAGCTACATATATCTGATGTATGCACTGTTCATATGTATATATCACCATACACATCTATATTTGTATATTTATATATTACAAACATGCTGGTTCCACAGTGTTTGTTCCATAGTATTCTATACCTGTATTGAATAATATATTTGTAAAACAAATGCTTAACAGTACAGCTCTGATGGAGTAGTGGTACATATTCTGACTATGGTGTACAGGGTCCTAGGTTCGAGACTGGCCAAGGCTGGTTATTTTGTTGCTGGCAGAACAAAGGCTGTTGGATACAGAGTGATTAAGGCACTTTTAAGCAGTTGTAAGCGGGTTTGTGTGGGTTTGCGTGGTGGTAAGCAATGCTAACTTCCGGTTAAATATACTTATAGACAGCCTTAAAAGTGCTTAATCTGTGCAGGCATTGCTTAGTGCTGCGCAAACAGGCTTAATCCCACTTACTACTGCATAAAAGTGTTTACTTCTGCTTACCCCCTTACTTCCGATTAAATATACTTACAGACAGCCTTAAAAGTGCTTAATCTGTGCAGGCATTGCTTAGTGCTGCGCAAACAGGCTTAATCTTGCTAACTACTGCATAAAAGTGTTTACTCCCGCTTACCCGCTTGCTAATTTCTTTAAAAGAAAAGAAAAAAAGTGGTGATAGGAAAGTGGTGAAAAAGGGGGCATGCAAAGGGAAAGACAATAAGGAAAGCAGCTAGGGATGTGCAGGACCGGTGTAGGGAAGGTCCATAGCTGTCCATTTCTTTACAGCAAAGGTGGTGCAGGACCAGCAGATGAGGAGGCCCTGGGGTGGGTCCCAGATGTGCTGGGGCCCGGTGCTATGGCCAGATGAGGTGGGAGAGGTGTGTCTGCTGGGACCGGCCTTCCCAAATGTGCTATGGTGTTACAGTTTTAGAACATATGTGGTTTAGTAATAGTCAACACAATCCAGGATTAGTTATAACAGCATGCATAGATATTCCCATTAACCCAACACCAGAGATTTGGAACAGTTGCATAGCAAACAGAACACATGCATATATGAACCACAGTGGCCATTACAATGGCATGCAGGTTACACTGATAGCAGCAGGCCACCAATGATAGTATTTCAACATGGAACATTAATAGAAACACATTTCAATATTTGTTGAACAATAGGACATATGTCCCAACAGTAGGCTTGTTGTAAACATACCCATTGATTTGTGTATTTAGATTATTGTTGCAGATATGATGGGGGGGGGAATTCTTAATACAAGTGGGCACAGCTCACTCTATACAGCTATTGATAACTTGTATATCCTTGCAGTACTTACAACTTTAATGGTCATTGCTCCAATCATTACTCTACAGGTATTATTACAATACCCTATGGCATTGGTTTGGGCAGTGTTATGTTTGTGCACAGTGTGCACTTCAACTGTCTTATAGCTAAATTCTACTTCTCTTACCTGGTAGACCTGTGGAAGGAATGTTTGTTAACACTACCTGACTGTTTCTACACATATTCCTAGATTCCTAGTTAAAATTATGCACATACCTCTCAATCTTTTAATGCACAAGATCTGGACAAAGCTTGACAACATGGGGGTACAAATAGGGACATATTTTGAATATTGCTCTTATAAACTTTTAGACAGTTGCTAGAGTAACAGGATTTGTTTTAATATACATTTTCTGAAGTCTGACACTCAAATGCATGTCATTATTTGGTGATTACAATCCTGAGATTATCCCAGTGATTTGCCAGGAAAAAAGAGCAACAGGCCAAAAATATGAGCCAAATATCTGGACATTCTGGGAATATCTGTACAATTGAGAGGTATGATTATGCATACAGCTTGCTACCACTCCCAGGATTCGAACCATGGCTGTGTCTGTTAAAAAGTACAACACTTTCTGTTTCATCAGAGTGAACTATTTAGAAACCACTATGTGTTCCTTTATTTTTTTCTGTCTAAGTTTCTCTTGGTTGTACAATCTGACCTTGTAATTACAACGGTCTTATACAGACATTCCTAGACATATTTTTATGTAGCACAGTGTGAGAAACAGTGGTTGACACAACATTGTCCACGCTGGTGTAAACGACCTGAGACGTACCTCCCTGGACTACATGAAAAGAGACATAGAGGAGCTCTCTGATTATGTAGCCCAGGCAGGTATGACCCTGACCTTGAGCAGTATCCTACCTTCACCAAGAATGATGCCACAATACAGAGATAAGATGATCAGTTTTAACAATTGGCTTAAACTCTGGTGTCATTCAAAGGGGATCCGATGTCTGTCTGCCTGGGATGACATGCTGGACAAGCCACGCTGCTTCGCAAGGGATGGCTTGCACTTGTCACCCCTGGGATTCCAGATTTTGGCAAAGGCTCTTGCCACCCCCATAGTGCCTTTTTTAGGCAAGGCTCAAATTCTAAACCTACCACCCTAGAACAAAACAAAGAAAAAACTAAGGGTAATGCTGCTCAATGCCAGAAGTCTCAACCTCAAGATGCACGCACTGAGGCCCTTCTCAGTATGGAGAACATCGATGTCTGTGCTGTGACAGAAACCTGGTTCAAGGCTCCTGAGAGCACCCCAGCACTATCAGGTTTTACCTCATATCATGCGTCCGCCACAAAACCCGGACAATACCAAGAAAGGAGGAGGGGTATCCATATTCATCAAGGACACCCACACCTCAAGATTGGTGGCATCGCATGATGCATCGGAAACCATCCAGGTGCAATTAACCATAGGCAAGACTGCTATGCAAATTGTAGCATGTTACAGTCCACCTCGCAAACTCAGGAACCTCACATGGCCTTCCTGAAAACACTGGAGGGGATAAATGTATCTCCGAACACCATCATACTAGGTGACTTCAACTACCCTAATATAGACTGGGAACACTACTCAAGCCCAAACACTCTAGCCCAAAAGTTCCTGGAATTCATAAACTCAAATGCCATGGAACAACTAGTCACCATCCCCACAAGAGGAGAGAACATACTTGATCTCATCATCACGAACATGGGAGCACAATGTTCAACGCCAGAAGTATACCCCTCACTGGTGAGATCTGATCACAAACGAATCTCGCTGGAGGTCCTCATCCCGCCCCCACCCGAAATGAAAAAGACCACAGTAAAGAACTTCTCGAAAGCCGACTTCACACTTCTAAAGACTAGTGTGGTCTCCTTTAAGGTCCCTGAGCCGGCGGTTAATATTACTCAAACCGCTGAATCACTTACAAATGCCTTCTACCAGCACCTGCAGGGCTGCATGGATCAGGCAATCCCAAGCAAAACAAAGACTCTTTGTACCAAAGGCAAGCGTCCAGTCTGGTGGACCCCAGCCATAAACAAACTCTACAATAAAAGGAGAAAGCTACTACAAGATAGAGCAAAATCCTTAAAAGGTAAGAAACCGCTGATCACTATAAGTAAAAAGCTAAGAGCTCTCATAAAATCATCCAAAGCTAATTTTGAGAAAAAATAGCTAAGGACTCTAAAGACAACCATAAAGCATTCTTTAGCTATGTCAGAAACCTAGGAGGAAACTCCCAGATATGCTCAGAATTAGTTCAAAATGATGTGAAGATTACTGATCCTACAGACATTGCCAACATACTGGCTGACAGGTTCAGTGCAAACTTCTCCCACCCTCCCGCCTAAAGAAGAGATATCTATACCAAATGATTGTAGCCCCCAAACATCTCCAACGCTCAGGTGAGAACTGCTCTCTCCAAGGCAAAGAACACAGCATCCATGGAACCTGATGGTGTCCCCGGCTGTGTGCTCCATGAACTCAACGAGGAATTAAACCCACAGTTAGGACAGCTGTTTAATCTTAGTCTCACCTCCGGATACGCACCAGGAGTGGCGCTGGCGACTGTGGTCCCACTCCACAAAGGCGGTGCCTCCACCGACCCTGGAAATTACCGTCCCATTAGCTTGACAAGCCTGATCTGCAAAGCCATGGAAAGGATCATAATGGATCTCATAAATAAAGACATAGGGAATTTGCAGACTTTGGATCCGACCCAGTTTGGCTTTGTCAAAGGCAGATCATGCCTTTTAAACTTGGTTGACTTTTTTGAAACAGTCACCAAGGCCATTGACGAGGGAAAGGCAGTCGATACAGCCTACCTAGACCTGGCGAAGGCTTTCGATACAATACCCCACTCGGGTATCATTGAAAAACTCATCAACTTAAATGTAAACCCATACATTACAAGATGGGTTGCAAACTGGCTGAGTGACAGAACCCACAGGGTCAGAGTTGCTGGCGCCATGTCAGACGCTAAGCCTTTCACAAGTGGTGTCCCACAGGGCTCAGTTCTGGGCCCACTCTTGTTTGGCATCTACTTTTCTGAAGTACAAGCAAACACAGGAGGGTTATGGCTGACAAAGTTCGCAGATGACTGTAAACTGGGCGCCATAGTTGAGAACACATCCGACACAGATATCCTTCAGAAGGGTCTCAGAGAAACGGATAACTGGTGCCAGAGCCATGGCCTCAAGTTAAATGCCAAGAAATGCATAGTCATACCCTTCGGGAAAAATAAGGTTACCCCTAGCTACCATATAGGTGGCAATCCCCTGAACACAGAAGAAGTTATTAGGGACCTGGGAACGCAGGTTGACAGTAGCCTTTCATTCGACACTCATATTGCTAAAGTAGTTAGGAAGACCTTCTACATTGCCCACCTTATCATGAAGGGATTCACATCTAGATCAAGGGAAGTCATAGTCTCCCTATACTCATCACTCATCAGACCAATGATCAAGTACAATGCCCCATTCGGAATGTATCTGACGCGACACTTGCAGCAGCTGGAAAGGCCACAAAAGTTCCTCACCAAAAGGATAAAGGGTCTCAAAAATCTGTCTTATGCTGCACGACTGAAAGAACTCCAGTTATATTCAGTTGCGTACCGCTTACTCAGAGGTGACCTATGTCTGACATACAAGGCCATGTCAAACCCAGATTTGATGAATATGCTTCATCTCAAAAAATCTAGATCCCTCAGAGCCACAAGGGCGGGTGACTTAAACCTCGACATGGTTATTAATAGGACGTGCTGGAGGGATAGATTCATCACCCAAAGACTCCCTATGCTGTGGAACAAAATCCCGGTTTATGTGAGGCAGAGCACCTCGCTGGCCTTGTTCAAGAGGAATCTTGACCAATGGATGGGAGATCGCAGATACACCCCAGGGGTTACCTCAGTGTCACTGCTCGACAGAGGCACAGCTAAATAATGGGCATAGTTTCTCCAAACTAAGGGGTGGCGTAAGCCACAAAACTATGGCTAGGCTTATAAATGCCCTCGGGCAGATAGCCTAGTATGAACCTATGAACCTATTAACCTATGAAGTACTATTCTGATATCAGATCTTGGTGAATGCTACATGTCAGGCCATACAATACCAGAGTAAACACAACCAGTCCAGGATTTAAAACTTTATTGCCAAACAGTTGCAGTTTTCTTATCTGAAAGACCTGTGGCGGGAATGTTTGTTAACACTACCTGACTGTTTCTACACATATTCCCAGATTCCTAGTTAAAATTATTATGTATACTCCCAGGATTCGAACCATGGCTGTGTGTGCTAAAAATGCAACAATTTGTATTTCATCAGAGCGAGCTATTTAAAAACTGCTGGCTGTTCCTTCAGTGTTTTGTCTAAGTCTCTCTTGGTTGTACAATCTAACCTTGTACTTACAACAGTCTTATACAGGCATTCCTAGACATATTTTTTTATGTAGCACAGTGTGGGAAAAAAGAAGTTATCTATTTCCATAACGTTCCATGTGAGTTGTTCATCTCGCCTTCATTCTTTACTGATGGGTTCGGCACCGATCCCTCGGCTCCGAGTCGGCCAATTGCAAAGCTCGAGGTCCTCAAATAGCTTGAGACCAAGTCCCTATCCCATAATTCACCTGGAGTTACCTCAGATCTTGTTTGCTGTGTAAAATAATACCATATGTCATTCTATCACTCCCAAGAAAGGATATAGAAAGATTGAGTAACAAGGATGGATCCAGCATCTCGGTCATCTAACAGCCAGGATGGGGTTGGAGGGAGGGACGTAAGAATGAAGGTGAGATGAACAACTCACATGGAACATTATGGTAAGTACATAACTTCTTTATCTGAAGTTGTTCTATCTCGCCGTTCATTATTTACTGATGGGTAGCGTCCCAAGCACCATCAACCTCGGGTGGCTCACTGGAGTATATTTCTCAGGACCATGGATCCAAAGGAGGCCCTGTCCCCAGGGGCCTTGTCAACTTTGTAATGAGTTATAAAGGTATGAGGTTTTGAACAAGTGACTGCTGCACAAATGTTATCAATGGGAAGTCTGGCAGAAAAGGCAGATGATGTAGAAACTGCTCTGGTTGAGTGAGCTTTAATCTTATGCTGCAAATGCATATTTGCAGCTGAATAGGCAAAGGTGATACAATCAGATAACCATTTAGACAGAGTTGTTTTAGCCACTGGTCTACCCTTCCTAGAGTCTGAAAATTAAACAAAAAGCTGGTTTGATTTTCTGAAATCTTTTGTTCTATCCAAATAAATCGGAGCTGTCTGTGAACATCAGGTTTGTGTAGCATATACTCTAAATTGTTTGAATGGTTGGGGAATAAGACTGGCAAATCAATAATTTGGTTGAGATTGGTTTCAGTGCAAACTTTGGGCAAGAATTAGGGGTTTGTTTTAAGTGAGATCTATCATCCTGGAATATCAAATAGGGAGGTTTGATGGATAAAGCCTGAAGCTCTGACACTCTGTGGGCAGAAGTAATAGCTACCAGAAAGATGGTCTTCCACGACAAAAATTTGAGGTCACAAGAGGAAGCTGGTTTAAATGGTAGAAAAATTATGCGGGAAAGCATAAAAATTTAGATTCCATGGAGAATAGGGAGATTTCACATGTGGTCTAATATGGAAAGTCCCTTTGAGAAAGGCTTTGAATAACTTGTGAGACATGATATTCAATCCGTCAAATCCAAGATGAAAATTAGAAATAGCAGCCAGTTGAACATGAACTGTTGCTGTTGCAGCTCCTTTGTTAAAAATCATAGTCAAGAACTCTAAAATGGAGGCCATAGGGGCTTGGTAAGGATTAATATTATTTTTAGAAGCCCATATAGAAATTTTTTTTCCATTTGCTAAGATATAGCTTCCTAGTAGAAGATTTATGAGAAGATAAAAGGATCTGTTTTGCCTCATTGGAGGGGTGATGGAAACTGGCTATGTTGAGAATTGGAACAGCCAAACTGTCACCTTCAGGAACTGCAGAGAGGGATGAAGTTCCCCAGACGAGTGTGTTAGAAGGTCTGGAACTGGGTCCAGAATCCAAGGGTCCTCCAAAAGATGAAGTTGAAGGAAGGGGAACCAAATCTGACAAGGCCAATGAGGGGCTATTAGAATGATGATCCTTACCAGGGTTTTTGCTTTCTGTAGAACCTTGGGTATTAAAAGGATTGGTGGAAATGCATAGGGGAGACTCAGAGGCCAATCGTGTATGAGTGCGTTCCTTGGGGCTTCTCCTGGAGGGGGAATCAGGGAAAAGTAGCTTCTACATTTCATGTTCATGTGACTGGCAAAAAGGTTGCAGCAAGGCTGGCCCCACCTGCGGAATATCCTGTCTGCTATTTCTTTCTTGAGGGACCACTCGTGGGGCAACAAGATTGCCCTGCTCAGCTTGTCTGCTATCACATTGGATTTTGGCAGGATGTGCATTGCCATCAGAAAGTGCTGGGTGGAAACAGCCCACTGCCAAACTCTGAGAGCCTTGCAACAAAGGGGGTAAGACCTGGTTCCTCCTTGTTTGTTCAAATATCAGACCACTGACATCTTGTCTGTCTGAATCGCAATCGTACCTAGAGGAAGAGAGTCCTGGAAGTAAAAGTACTGTGCTCAACTCCAGGACATTGATATGCAGATGTGTCTCTTGATCCGTCCATGTGCCTTGAGCTGTCTTTCCCTGAAAATGCCACCCCCCTATCAGGGAAGCGTCAGTGGTCACTGTGGCCACTGGAGGGGGTAGCACAAATGGGCGTCCTATCGTGACATAAAGTGAGGTCAGCCACCACTGAAGGTCCTTTTTGCAGGAATTTGTGATTATTATAGTGTGAGACATGGGAAGCTCTTGGTAAGACCATTGAGTGAACAACAGCCATTGTAGTATCCGCATGTGCATACGAGCTAGTGGTATGGCTAGAAATGCTGCTGCCATCATGCCTAATAATTTCAGAACTTCTGATGGTGGTACTCTGTCTTTTGATATCAGAATGGTGACATGCTGATGAAGAAGAAAGATTCTGTCTATTGGAAGCCTTAGTGTGGTGGTGGGGGTGGTGTCCAACTCTGCCCCGATAAAACCGATATGCTGCGATGGCGACAAGGCAAATTTTTCTGAGTTGATTGTAATGCCCAGTTGATTGCAGAGTGACAGAGTGGACTCCTTGGCTTGAATGAGTTGATGCCTGGTGGTGGCAGAAAGGAGCCAATTGTCTAGGTACAGAAACACCTGGAATCCTAGATGCCTCAAGTGAGCCGTGACTACTGCCATGCATTTGGTCAACACTCTGGGGGCTGTAGTGAGACCAAAGGGCAGGGCTCAAAACTGGTAGTGATTGGCTACCAGCCAGAAGCGCAGATGATCCCTGGATGGCCTGGCCATTTATATGTGGTAGTATGCATCCTTGAGATCTATGAAGCATATACAATTGTTTTTCCCTAAGAAGGGGAGTATAGACTGAAGCATGACCATCCGGAACTTCTCTTTCTTTACTTATTTGTTCAGTCTGCTGAGGTCCAATATGGGTCTCCAGTCTCCCATCTTCTTTGGAACCAAAAATCTTGAGTAAGTTCCAGATCCTGTCTGGTCTGCTGGGACTGGTTGGATCACTCTTTTTGTCAGCAACATTTGGACCTCTCTTGTTGCCTGTTCCCTGTAACTGGGTGGAACGTCCAGGATTTTACTTATGAGTGGAGGGGGTGTGGTAAATGGGATGAATTATCCTCTGGAAATGATACTTTGTACCCAGCTGTCTTTTGTTATTTTGAGCCAGGCATCTGGATACAAAGATAAGCAACCCCCGACTGCCTCCAGAGCAGGACAGTCAGGCCTCCTTTCAGGAGCGCTGGTAGGGCTTCCCAGAGAAGTGATTTCTGTTGCCCTGGTGTTGCAGACACCCTCTGCCACGTGGGCGGCATCTTCCATTATTGCCCCCTCCTCTGCCTCTGGAGGGGGGGGGGGGTTCACCACGTGTGTCCTGAAAGGCTCCTTGGGCTTTTTGGAACCCCATTTTTCCTCCCCTTTGACTTTTAGGGTAGGGTCGGGTAGGGGTGGAAAAACAGACCCCGACAGCAGACAGAGTCTTTCCGTCCTGTTCACACCTGGTTAAAGTTTCCTTCACTTTAGGCCCAAAAAGGGATGAGCCATCAAAGGGAGTGTTCACGAAGGATGACTTGAAGGGCTCCGCGAAGGAACACAAGTGCATCCATGAGTGCCTCCTAAGAGCAACTCCTGTACCCACTGCCCTACTCATACCATCAGCTGCATAAGAGATGAGCCGTATGGATGAGTTGACTATAGAGTTGAGGGTAGCAAGCTGGGCAGCAACTTTGTTGGAAGCCCCTGCAGCTACTGTACCCTGAAGAGTATCTCCTAGCTCCTTAAGGAGATCTCTTTGTAACCTGATAAAATGGGTTAAATAGTTGAGCAAACGAAGAGCAAAGGTCACTGAACTAAGCATGCGCTTCCCATATCTATCCATAATCCTAGAGTCTCTGTTAGGAAGATGGATAGATGAGGAAGTCTCAGACATTTCCTTTTTGGTGGCTGCTACCACCACCATGGCATTAACTGGGACATCTTTTGTTAAAAATGATTTGTCAAGGGGGGCAGAAATTAATTTATTATGCCTCCTAGAGACCGGTTCCATAGTATCCGGGGACTCCCATGCCCTTCGTGAGACCAGCTGCATCAGCTCATCGAAGGGTGGAGACACCCAAGAAGTGGAGGGCTGAGACGTGAAAGCTTTAGGGGAATGGACTCATCCTCAGTAGGGCTTTTGGATTGCCAGTCACCCCTCTGCCTAAGGATTTCAAGTATCTCAGAGAATGAGATATCCTCAGAGGGGGACTGTGGGGACCCATCTGACTCATCTAAGTCAGTATCTGATGTTAGAGACTCCTGAGGGGAGTCTAGATGTTTCCTCTTACACAATCTCTTCCTGGGAACCTCATCAGTGGGAGTTTCCGGTGAGGTCTCGGAAGAACAGGGTCCACCCAATGGGGCTTCCTGAGGCTCTGGGTCTCTACACTTGGTCAGGATGTGTGAGGCAGAAGCAGACACAGGCACTTTAGGTGAGGAGGAAGGCAGACCTGAGGTCGAGGATGTCTTAGGAGATATGACTCTCCTCATGGCATCGAAAGCACCTCTGCTCCAATGTGAGGGAACTGATGGATCTGAAGAAACTGTTGACACCCCCGGCATTGGGACAGTGGGCTCTGAACAAGAGGTAGGAGCCAAGCTCATCCAAGCCGAAGCCCCAAGAGGGAGAGTTGGAACCGACAAGCCAGTCCCACTATCCTCCCTGGGCCTGACCAGAGAGTGTCAGCTCCTAGAGTCCTCGATCAGCACTGAGGACATCAGAGTGCATGGAGCTGAAGACACTGGAGCAGGCATTGGCTCTGAGGGTTCCACTATCATCAGGTCTGACTCCTCCGGCTCTGAAGGACCAACATGGCTCGGAGGAGGAATAGTTTGAGCTGGTGCAAGGGTCTTCGACTCTGAAGTCATTTGGGTTGAAGCTGATAACATTTTTGCCAAGGCCAGTGCCAATAACAGCTTCTGCACCACACGATCCACATCCAGATCTGACAGGCTGATCTAGTACCAAGAGGAGTGCACCAAATGCGGTACTGACTGAAGTAATGTACTCTTAGGAGCTTCGGACACCGGTTCCAAGACTGGGGACTGGCTCCGAAAGGAAAAGACTGCCGGTTATGATGGCAATGGAGCCAAAGTCAAATATTTTTTTAGATTTCTTAGAGTCTGAAGTCTTAGAAGACTTGCTGGATCCATCTTGGTCATTCAAAGCTTCTTGAAATGAAGGTTTCAACAACCCTCTGTCGATAAGTTTTCTCTTCCTTTCCTGCAGGACATTTGAGGAGAAGGAATGACAAATAGCACAGCTGTCTTGCAAATGCAGGACTCCTAGACAGTATACACAATTTATGTGGCTGTCTGTTACAGATATCTTTTGGCCACACTTTGGGCACATCTTAAAACCAGACTTGGGGTGCTTGTCTTGGTCAGCCAATTCTAGCTGTAATTTTCTACCAAAAGCCTTAATAAAATCAGGCTAAGCTGCATACACACACAAACACACACACACACACACACACACACACACACACACACACACACACACACACACACACACACACACACACATGCAAATGTAAATATAAATGTGACAGGAAAAGCCTTTACTGTCACCACAACTTTCTAAACACCCAATAAGAGCAGCTATACAAAAAGAGAAGATAACTGCTAAGATATAAAACTGTCTAAATATCCTAAGAAATATCCAGTCAGACAAAATTACTGTTAATAACAAAACTCTAACAGTAATCAAAAATGTAAGCCTTTCCTAAAAAAAATTGAAGGCTAAACACACTACACAGAAACACTACACACTAAATAAGTTTTTAGCACAAAATAGTGACAAAAGGTCACTGACTAAGCACACTCTATAACTAGTAAAGAGCTTAAATTAGGCTTAAAATAAGAGGCCAACTAGCTGCAGTTAGGCATACCTATCTATCACATACACAGGCTGGACTTTGGTAAACAGTTATTGATATGAATACTTACACAGTGCTGGGACATCACCGCTCTGCCTTGCTTCTTGGACCCACTCATACAAGAGCTCCCTCTTCCTCCGCTTCAAGTCGGCATAGTAGTGCCGGACCTGCTCACCAGTCTGAGGGATACCAGTGGCACTGGTGAGATCACGGGCAAGACAGTCCCAGGCTTCTGCTTTATATTGGGAGCCCTGGTACTGGCCCTGCAGTAGTCTGTCATCATGGTTATTTACTAGGAGTCCTATCATGAGCTTGGACTCCTGTATGCCCCAGTGCTGCACCTGGAAGCACATGCCCTCGCCAACACCTGCCTACAGTGGGAAGCTGTAACCAGTTATGAGCTGTATTCCTGTCTGCAGGTTTTTAAATATGGATGATTTCCTACCCTTTGCCATGATTGGATGATTTTGAATATGCTGAACTAAGCTAAGCTACGGGCAAACCTGCTTAGCTAAGGTTGGCAGTGCTTAAAGGGGTAGGTTCA
This sequence comes from Protopterus annectens, assembly GCF_019279795.1. Classification (NCBI taxonomy): domain Eukaryota; kingdom Metazoa; phylum Chordata; order Ceratodontiformes; family Protopteridae; genus Protopterus; species Protopterus annectens. Next base: position 99,610,246 of record NC_056728.1, on the reverse strand, counting down.
GCACTGCTCACCAATGGGCAAATCCACTTAGCTGGGCTACTCATTGCTTAGCAGTCATATTTACACCATGTTTACACCTGCTAAGCAGAGCTGTACAATGCTTAGCATTGCTTATTTTTTATTTTATAGACTATCTGCTGTATGGGATTGATTCATCATTCATTATAAATTTGTTTACTGTCCCTGACATTCCCCAATGTGCTTTCATTACATTAATTCATGTGTGACTATACTGTATGGGGAACTTGTGTTTATATGGGGGCTTCACTACTTTATTAAAACTGACACCTCACATCTGGACCTACTACAGTACTCTGGTTAACAAATATATGTTATTTAGTAGCTAATTATAAAAAAAAAAAAAAAGGCTTATGTACTGCTTTCACATGTAAACTGGTTATAGTGGGGCTCGAACCAGAAATGGCTGTTTGGAAAGCATATGCTCTAACCACTACACTATTACAGTACTGCTTATGTTGGATGTCTCTTGCTATTTAACTTCTTGTGCTGTTTAAGCTGGACTAAGCGTAGCTAAGCAACGGGCATACCTGCGCAGCTACGCTTAAACTTTATTGCATGCATAAAAAAAAAATATTTGTTGTGTTTTTTTATTTGTACCCTTCAAAATATCTATGCTAATGCTGAACCTGTTATTCTATCAACTTTATGCTTTGTGGGACAATTGTCCCTTAAGGCTTTGTCCACATTCCTTACTCCGAAGGGTTGGGAGGTGTGCGCTATATGCTTATGCTAAATCTGTTGTTCTATCAACTTTTGCCTTGGTAGGGAACATTGTCCCTTATGGCTTTGACCAGATTTCATTCCCTGATGGGTTGGGGTGTTATAAGCGATCTCACTCATTTTAAGTTGCCGAATGGCAATTCTGCTGTTCAGGGGGCATGTGTATTGTGAGAGCACTGCTATCAGACACACCCCCTGCACTCGTACACAGAACCATGTCCGTTTTGTAGCATGACAGCACGCCTTCATGACTATGCATGGAGCACTTCCGTACTGCATGGGAACGGTCCCTTCCATGCAGGAATAAGCTATTCCTGCATGGAAGTTTACTGAATCCCGAGGATATTTGTTATACATATATTTTTTCATATATTTTTATATACAGCAATACTTTTAATGTTGTTAGTGTCTCTTCATTGTCATTTTATTTCAGCCAATTTAAATGTACTTAAATTGTATAAAATAAGTGCTTTGCTTTTTAATATGGAGATATTAAGACTGATTGAATAATTGGTAACAGTTTTTGGTATTTAAATGATGATGTTGTTAGTTGAAATTTACATCTGATGAGGCAGTGTTCCTGCGAAAGCGCTCATGTTTGTTTAAGAGGAATAAAGAACAATTTTCATTTATACACTGGATTACCTGGACATTTCTGAGTCTATTTTGGCTTTTAAAGAGTGTATCTACTATTATATTCAACTTGGAATTTTACTACTGCTGGTATTTTTCTTTCTTCAGTTTTTAAAGATTGCTTCCAAACATGGAAAACTAAATGTAGTGAGCTATGTTTGGCAATTGCATAATTAATTTGCAATTTACAATTACTTACCCTACAATAATCTGGCATAATTAGAGCTGGAACCCAGAATAATGTAACCACCCCCTGCCCTCCCATGAATATTAATGCTGTAAACACAGCTTATTACATTTAGTCTTCAGTGATTGGTAGCAATCTTTAAAACTTAATGTTTTTTAAAAACTGCAAAACGCATTTTTCTTTTCCCACAAAGAAGTTCTCCCATGGATAAAGATACATACAAACACTAGTTTTGTTTGCAAAGAAAAGCTTGTTTCATACCTTTAAATTAAATCTAGTCCTCAAACTATCAGGTCAATATTCTGACAACAATCTATATCATCAAACTGCTGAGTAAAAAACTCACAAAAATATTTGTGACTAGCTGAACTAGTCAAGGTTGAATCCTTACTCCAGTGCTTATCCTTGTCCGCTTTCAGATATCATACTGCCTTATTTGTGCATTAACTCCATCAGAATACCCTCCAAAAACTACTTTAAAATAAATAAAGCATCCAGCCCTAATGCCCCTTCAGTGGTACTAATACAACCACTCAATGAAGATTTATTTGCTCTTTCAGTTGGTTACTGGTTTGGAAAAATGGTTGAGTTTATTAACTAGTAGGTGCAGGTTACCAATTAAAGGCAGTTTAATTAGTAATCTGCACTTAGGTTGGAAGTAGGTTAGCATAATGGTTAAGATGTTTACCTTATAAACACAATGTGTAGAGTTTGATTCTCACATGGGATAACTGACTAGGCTTAGAGTTGTCCACAACGGCAGTTAGCTTAGTACTAATCTATAACCCTGTACATATAAACATTTTCCTGCAGGGCTTTTTAAACTTCTTGCAACAATATTGGCTATAGTAGTGCTGTTACCTCAATGTGTAGTACACCATGTGCCTTTGGAACAGAAGGCTCTAAGATGTATTCCTTTTTTTTCTGTCTGGCAGTTGGCACAGAGAGTTAAATCTGTGAGCTGTAGTTCCTATAATATGAGGTTTAATTACCCTAGTTCTCATTTGCCTATGGTGTTACCTTGAGAAAGTCACTTAAACCAGTCAGTGCTTGAGGGCAACTGGGAATTTGGGCTAGACTCCACGATAGTCCCCTGGACTGCAAGCCTAGTAACTACTTATATACAGACATGCATATACTTGACCAAGCCTTTTACTAAGTTTCATGCTTTAAACTTAGAGTTGGACTAGAATTATTTCACTGTTTATGGTAGTTTGTAGTTTTGAACACCTTAAAGAATTTTGGTTGGTTATCAATTTCACTTGTTCTGGAAATTAGCCTATTGGATCCTCTGGACTCCATAGGATAACACTAGGTAGAATTTTCAGTATTAATACTTGACTGAAACAGTAGACTCATTTCGGGAGAAATTACAAGAAAATAATTCACCTCCTTTAAATATAATATTATACGCCAGCTGCAGTGATTAACCTTTTATGGTTATTGTTAATATAGATAAAGGGTTATATATATCGTAGAATCCCTCTTCCTTGTTTTGACTTTTATTCATCCACACACTTTTAAGAAAGAAGCTAATACGTGCAAAACAGCCCAGAGGAATTCAAAATGGCTGTATTTTAGACAGCAGTCTATTAATCCCAAAAGACCTCCTTTGATAGGCTTCTTACAAACAGTGAACCATTTATTTACAAAATTAAAAAAAAAAAAGAAAAATAATGAACGCTAGGAAAAGGAAGGAAATAAAAAGAAAAGCAAGGCTTGAATTTTCTTGTCATATTCCATGAATCCTGGAGATGGCACTCAACACCTATCTAAACAACTAGACACCTCATGTTCAGCAAATTGTGTTTCAGTACTACCTAAAATTTCACAGCAGTGATCATTGTGCTGGGAACGCTAATGAATAACATTAAAAGCATTTGTCAGTAACTGAGCCCTCAATATTTAAACATATAGTATCACAAAATGAGTTGCACTCCCTCCCTGTAGGTTATATACAAACAATGTGTTTTCTTATATTTACTGTACCATTTAGTGTCTTGTCTTAATGCATTGAAGGAAGTACACAGAAAATGTTGTTTGGGTGTCTACGGTTTGCTGGTATTCACTGTTAACATCATAGGAGTCTGAGTTACCAAGCTATGCCTCGAAGTGTCAGTGTATTTTTTAGAGCAACTCACAGCAATATCCAAACATGATGAGACACATTCCTGATGGATTACAGCCCAGATTCCCATAGCCATGTGCTTTTTCTTGTTTTTTTTTAGTTTCCCACTTCACATTATTTGTAAATATTTAGCCTCCATCTCCTTTCCTGATCCATGGTCATCCTGTTACATAAGTATGGAATTGTTTATGACTCATATAGACCAATGTCCTTGCATTCATATTTACATTAGGTCTAGAAAAAAACACTATTTCCTCTCAACTGAAAATGCACCTTGAAGACTATAGTGTGCTTTCATATTATCAGTATGTGTTTAGAAATTAACATAGCCCTACCACTGCTGTCTTATTTCTCACCAGTGGCATTTTTAACACCAGTAATGGAGGGATGGGGTTAGCTTACTGGGGTAATGCTTGTGGACCATATAATCAAGTCTGAGCTATGAAACATGGAAGACTGACAGGTTCATTGTTTCTGATAAACTGAGTAAAGGTCAAGAACCATCACCAAGCAGGCTCCAAGGTCATAGTGTTAACATTTAAACCAAACCAAGTTTGTAAAGATTTCTTGAATGATTCTATTAAGTTACATTTCAGTACTTGTAATGACAATTGGCTCCATGATCTCACAATACTCAACCTTGATCTAAATGTGGTTCTGAGTTATTATATTTGAAAGGAAAAGTTCACCCTATGCAGCAACTCAATATTAGACAATATTGACTGATGAGTAACCTAAAGAATAATTTCTTCTGCCATTAAAAAATTGTAGTGGTTTAATGGCTGTCTGGATCATTATTAGCATTTTCTCCTACAGACTCACCAGAATTACTTTTTGATGCTATATTAATCTGGCTTGTAGCCTGCTCGGCAGTAGTCTTTGGCCATTTATTCTTTAAAAGGTTATTATGCATTTACAGCTCTACCTTTGAGTATGGTCTTTAGTATTAATTTTAAGAAAAATAAGGCCAAGCTATAAAAGACTCAAGGCTTAATGCAAAATAATAATATTACTGGTCTGTGAAGTGAAACATCAAAGCTCTCTCATTACAAATGCCAGGACGTTTGTCATGAGTGAATACTGTACTTTAGTGAGCATATGATAACTAACTTAAGAAGACAGTCTTGCAATTGTCAAGTGGCTTCTCAGTCCTATCTTTGAGTATGCACTCCATTTATTAATGGATATACGACCTCTAGCATAAAAACATTACTAGATGACCATAACACATTCTACAGGATATTTTCACTGGAAAATATGTATGTATTTGTTTGCACTAAACACCAGCTGACACCCTTCCTCCCAAATTTTTAACTTTTCTAGATCTTTTCATAGACTCCCTCCATTCCTTCACTGCTGCACCTATATTTGTGTCATTAGGAAACAGGTTGATCTTCCTCTCTGTTCCTTCATATATATTTAAACAAACTTACTGAGGACTATGGATTCAGGACAGACTCTTTCTGTACTCCAATAATCACTTTCCTTATACCTGACACTGTTCCCCTCATCATTCTCATCAGAGCCCGTTGTGTCTTAACCTTTAGCCATGATGCAGTCCAGTACCTCAGTCTCAGTCTTGACCCAACCTAGACAACCCTCATTCCAGCACAGCAGTTAATTAAAGGACTTGTTGAAATCCAGGTAGATATGTACCTTGATACTCCCCTGTCAAATTCACCTGTAACGTCATAACACAGTTATAGAACTGGTTCCTTATAGCTGTGATCCACTGTTATATGCTGTCCTGGAGATTGTTGTTCTCCAGGAAAACAACCACACTTTCCATCAGAATTTGCTCAATGGTTTTTCATGCTACTGTTGTTGGGCTAACAGGACTTTAGTTTCCTGGACTTTTCCTGCTCTGCTCCACCCTCCATGCAAGGGTATCGCACTTGATGTTCTCCAGTCATAAGACACTTCTCAGTGATCAGTGATCTGTTAATGATCACCTTCAGAAGATCTGTCAGCACACAGGACAGATTATTTAGCACTTTAAGATAATGTATTTGGTTCAAGTGCTTTGTCTTTTCTAAATGCAGATGGCTACCAATCTGCCCAACCTCCTTCCCAGCATGCACGTAGCTCTTACTGACCTTTGTGTAAACTGAAATGATGTAGTCCTTCAGTATCTCTGCTTTGCCTTAACCTTTTGTGATCTCCCTCCCTTCTTTGCTCACTCTGGCCTTTTTGTACTTTTCTTCCTTTCTCCTTGTTGCAAATGCATAAAATGCCTTGGTATTCCTTAATGATTCCTTCTACCATATCTCTTTTGGTTTGCATCTTTGTTGCCCTTAATACTTTTTTTGCTATCCTGATAGCCTTCTTATACTGTGACTGTTGTACATCATCAACCCTTCCTTCAACCTTTTGTATGCCCCGTCTTTTGTACTTATTGCCTCTCTCTCATTCCTATGCAACCTCGTTGATCTTCTTCTGTTTTCACACTTGAAGACTATTCCTCCTGCCCTCGTCCACAGCTGATCCATTCTCACAGTTCCTTTGATCACTCAGTTTGCTGCCAATATTCTCACATCCTTTTCCACAGCCCCAAATAATCCATCCAGGATCCATTCCTACAATTTGTGTACTTGCTCAGTTTGCTGCCAGTCTCCTTATAACCTTGTCTACAGCCCTGAGTAATCCACCCAAGATGTATTCCAACAGCTTATTTACTCACTCATTTTACTGCCTGTCTCCCCATTCCCTTGTCCACAGGCAGGAGAGACTCTTGCTGTACTCCAATAGTTACTAGTTGCTATCAGTCTCCTAACTCAGCATTGATCCGCTCATCCAACTGATCATAATACACTCATCTAAAATCCCACATCCTTTGTTTTAGTATTTTTACACTTCTTTCCCATGTTAAACCACAGATTAGTGTAAATCTCTCATGGCTAACAGTTCTTTTGCTTGGGGATCCATGACCCCCTCTGTCTTGGTTAGGACAACATTCAGAATTCTATATTTTCTGGTACAGTCCAACAGTAATGAGGTGAACCCATTATAGTCCGAAATCTCAAGCAGTTCCCATTCCATATCTATCCTGGAAATTTGAATCTCCTACATTACACCCAATAAATTCAGATCCCCTAGAAATATTATCTTTCTACTAAACATTCTCTTATCTTCCACCTTTAATATTTCTTGGATACTATGTACTGCATCAATCCACCATTTCCATCTGCCTTTAACTGGTAGGATGCTTAATCTAGGTTCATACTCTGTCCACTCCCATGCCTCTTCAATAGATGGTGTTTGTTTCCTTTTCTTACTTCACATTTGATGTCCTCCTCTCTGCAGATTGCAGCTCCTCCTCTACATTTCCCTTGTCTGTTATTCCTCAAATTCTTTTACCTAGGCAACTCTGTATCTCATGTTTATGTGAAACTAGCAATATCCACACCTTCTGCTTTTGCATCACTGCTTGCAGCTCCCCCGTCTTCACACACACACACACACACACACACACACACACACACACACACACACACACACACACACACACACACACACACACACACACTCACACACGATGTTTGCACTGCAAAGTAATGTTACCCAATCATGCTTGGAGTCACCCATAATTACTCCCTAGCTATGATCACCTCTATACCCTCTTGAATACCTCTATACCCTCTTGAATACCTCTGTGAATTAATTGTCTGACACCCATTTCAGTGGTCCATTTCACAAGTTCAATGCCTTTTCTGTGAAGTAGTTATTGAGATCCAAGGAGTAATAAAACCCTATAAGCTGCTGCCTGTCACTGTCACCATATTCTTCTGTCTTTCCTTCTTTCCTACTCCCACATCTCCATGCCATGATCTTATATACTCATATCATGAGACCCCCCCCCCCCATCTTCTGGCCTGTAGTAAGAATAACTTCCTTTCCTCTTGCCTGTGGTCCTATCATTTGTCCTCCATACTTTGCACATTGCAGCATAAAAATTGCCTGTGATACTCATATAGCTTTAAAAGACCATCTTTTTAGCTTTTCATAGTGCTTTTATGTAGTAAGGTGAGCTGCCTTACATGATAGCATCCTTTTGCTTTATAGGTAACTTTGTATATTGCAACATGGAAAATAACATTATTTTCATCATTAGGTCTTTCCATAGCTACATTTCTTCGTAGCATGTACATTTGTGTGATAGACTTGAATTTTTTCCTTTTGAACAGCATAGACCTTTTATGGAAACAAGATTTTGCAGTACAAACCATACCTGCAACTGAAAAATTTATACAAATGCAAAAGACTAGATTTACCCCCAGATTCTCGAAAGCTTGCACGGCAGGAGCTCAAGCAGGCAATATGTCTGCTATGTCTGCTGTGCAATCCAGGAACAGCCTGCAGGGGCGTGCATGAGCGCTCATGTACTAATCCTGCACGGACGAAGCCCTTGTATGCAAATCACCCCATTTGCAGGAGAAATCTATGTAAATGAGGTGATTTTGCAATCCAGAAAGCTTGCAACCGTCCGTGCAAGACTAGTGCACTCTGCAGAAATGTACTCGATTAGTAACTGAGTACATTTCTGCAAAATCCAAAACAGAGCTGTGACAGCTCCAAATAAACGCTGCATATCATGTAGTAAGCATGCCAATGGCCAAGTATAAGGCCATTGGCACTACAAACAGTAAAAAAATACAAAAAACATTTATTTTTTTTTAGCCGATCTCGGCTGTTTAAGCCTAGGGCAGCGGCGCTCAAACGGGATCGGGGGGAAAATAACAAAATGGACCTAAATTAAGCATTCTAACCAAAATCAGTATTCTGCCATGCAAGTCAATGGCAGGCAGAAGACAACATGGCCAGTCAGTAGTGGTTGCTAAGGGAGAAGACTCAGTGTGAGACATGTAACTATGCATTAGCAGGCAATCCTATGCAAATGAGGGGAAGGATAGTGAATCCCAGTTTTCCCCAGCATGTGAGTCGGGTCCCAACAGTGTAAGAGTAGGAATAGCTTGGTGCAAGCTTAGGAGTTAGGTGACATAATGGGGGAGGTGTCAGGCATACTATAAGTGGAATGGAGCCCTGTGGCTCGGGTTTGCTCCTAGCTTAGCACAGGGGACTTGTCTAAAGCTGCCTAGCACTCTTTACAAAGCTTAAGCAGGTGTGTGCGCCACGCACTGGGTTTTACAGGAAGAAAAAAGAAGTTAAACCAGGAAATAGCAGCACTTTGCACATCTGAGCACTGTGTTTGTGCGGCGTGCACCCGGGCTTAAACAGGAAGGCAATGGGAAGGGAAAACAGCATTAGGAAGGTAATCAAGGAGAACTAGCTTAGCTGGCAGGTGAAATGCATCAGAATCAGCCAATTTCACAGGAAGCAGACCAGCCCAGCCCAGAACACTACTATAAACTATAGAAACACCTTCCTCTCTGTTTTTTCCCACACTCTACAACACCGGTGTAAACAAGCGGGGAACTTTTAACACTCACAACAGCTAAATGATAGGGGCTGTGATAACTATCATACAACAACTTGTGGAAGAGGCTGAGGGTGGTGAGGATGTGAATGCTGTCGACCAACCCACAGTGAGGAGACGGAGAAGAGTGTACAGACCCAGGGTAACCTACCAGGGTCTACATAATCTGGAGATAGTGGAGCACTATAGAGTGGACAGGGACCTCCTACAGCAAATTGTTGAGCTGTGCAGGCCACGCCTCACACACAGAACTAACAGAGGGGAACCCATCCCAGTGGATACCAAGATATATGTAGGCCTATGAATACTAGCTACAGGTACCTTCCAAAGGCCAACTGGGGATATGATGGGGATTTCACAAGCATCAGCATCCAGGGTACTCCACCAGTTCCTGGATGCCATGTCAGCACATGTCGGTGAGCACGTATATTTTCCCAACACCTGTGAGGCGTTGGCCAGCAATATGCAACTGTTCCTCCAAATAGCAGAATACCCTGAGGTAGTGGGTGCTATAAACTGCATGCACATATGCATTAAAGCACCACCCGGTGAGCAGGGTAGGTCTACATCAACTGCAAGGGCTTCCCCTCCATCAACTGCCAGGTCATGTGCAATATGAATGTGTTGGCTGCCCTAAAAGCTATCACGATTCCCACATCTGGCATCTGATGCAGCTGTACCAGAGATTTGCCAATGGGGACATCCCTGATGGTCACCTAGTGGGGGGTGCTGGATATGCACTAGAGCCGTGGCTGTTGACACCCATCAGAAATGCACACACACACCTGAACAAGATCTCCATAATGAGACACACACACACATCAGAATTATAGTAGAGCATGTGTTTGGGATGCTCAAGTCATGGTTCTGGTGCCTGGATACATCTGGCGGAGCCTTGCAGTACTCACAAGCTATATGTACCCATATTGTCCTTGTATGTGCCATGCTACATAATATGATCCTGCAGAAACAGCTGCAGCAGGAACAGCACAGGGCAGGGCCACACAGCCCTCCACCATTGCCAAGGCCTGCACAGGCACAGAGTGACTCAGGGGAGGAACAACCTGAGCCTGCCCCAGTAGGCAGAAGGAGGTGTGCCCAGTATGCCCTGGCCTTGGCAAAGAGGCAACGCATAGCACATACACTGACACAGGAGGGACTCAGGGAATAACACCTCTCTCTGACTCTCACATACAGTAAAAGGAATGCCAAACATTACACTACCTGTGCTTAACCATGTGTAGGGAGTGTACTATGTGCATCTGACATAGGCAGCCCTGCAGCACCACCCTCAATACTGTGACACCCACAAGATAAGTGACTCACACATTCCAGTCAGGGGGGTTCACATACCCAACAACAGTTGCAGCCAGCAGGACAGATGTAGACAAACAAAAACAAAGGCTGTGCTATGGCCTCTGAATGAGGCCTATGGGTAACCCCCCTCCCAGGCCTACACAGACAGACTACAGCAGGTCAGGCAGTGGGATGTCAGTTCTGAAGGGTAGGAAGTCAGAAACTAATATGTAGGTAATTAAAAGTTAAGATCTGTAGTACACTGGTATGCCTCTAGTCAGCATGATAGGTAAGACTACAGAATGAAATGGAGTACCCGACATACCAGTACAGTCCTAGCAAATGTGTACAAGTGTCAGGTGTGCCCCCCTCCATCCTACATAGACAGTTAGTAACAGTCAGGTGTGCCCCCTCAATCTTATGTAGAAATGTAGAAATGGTCAGGTGTGCCCCCCATCCTATGTAGAAATGTAGTAACAGTCAGGTGTGCCCCCCAATCCTGTGTAGAAATGTAGAAATAATCAGGTGTGGCCCCCCCATCTTACGTAGAAATGTAGTAACAGTCAGGTGTGCCCTCCACAATCCTGTGTAGAAATGTAGAAATAGTCAGGTGTGCCCCCCCCTACCGCTATGCAGAAATGTAGTAACAGTCAATGCCAAATGATCAACGGATACCCTGCAGAGACAGCATGCTACCTGTAGGTGTACAACACAAACATCAGCTCTGCAGTATAAACTACCTGGACTCAATCCACACATTCAATACAAAAGGCCATACTGTGCATGCTCACACACTTAAACACATGAAGGCCCTGTCTGCAAACACCAGTGGACCAGACATAACTGCCAGTCACAGATGTTGGTACAGACACTCCTCAGTATGCAACACACATGATTGCACACACAGTGGGCAGGAATACAGACATATATCTAAGGACAACACACTATAATAAGCCAAAGATAGACATACATAGATGTGTGGAAAAGGGTGACTCTGACAAGGAGCCATCCAGGCTTGTCCCACCCAGCACACAGTCAAAGGGCCACAACCACATGATGGTCAGATGTCACTCACTGCAGAAGATACTAGCAACCAGTATCTGTCAGCATTACAGAGTATGTGGCGCACGTGTCAGCTGTGCAACATGACTGTACAAGGAAGTAGTCATCTAGCAGCTGTATACACATACCTGTGACATATGACCCAGGTTGTGCCCGTATGTGGCATGTCAACCCCAAGATGAATGGGTTATGGCCCATGCACACACCCTGTCCTCCCCATAGCCCCACTATGACAAGCATGCTGAGGTCATCTGCTGTGAAATACACCTTTGGGAGAGCTTTAGCCCTGTAATCTCTGTGGGTGTCCCATAACTGCATACTGCTGTTGTGTAATAAACTAGTTAAGTAGGAGTTCTAACCCCAGCCTTGGCAACTGTGTGTCTCTCTGTATAGAGAACAATGTTTTTTAGGGTAGTCACACTCCTTACAACTGAAATGCTTTACTTTGGTAAGGCCAATGATGTCATCCACCTAGAAATACACCTCTGGGAAGGATGTAGCCCAGTAATCTCCATAGCCCGTACCATAAGTGGGTACTGCTGTTCTATACCCACACATGGTGGTTGTGGATGTTTTGTGTATGTTTCAATGTCTGTGTAGGGAGCAATGTATTTTAGGCTAGTCACACTCAGCACATTTCAAATGGTCTACTTTGGCAATCTTGCTGATGTCATCCAATGTGATATACACTTTTAGGGAAGGAGTACTCCAGTAATCTCTGTGGTGCATACTATAACTGTGCAGTGCTGTAGTGTAATAAGCTAGTTAGTTAGGGGTTCTACTCCCAGACATGATGTGTGTGTAACTTGTGTCCTGTGTGGAGGTGTGAGTGTGTGACACCTGGGCCCAGTGTGGAGCAGGTTTTGCAAATTTCTTATATGGTGGCCGTAGTATATATCACAATGTCCACTGTACATGGATAACAGATGTGAAATAGCCGAGAGGCTGGGGTGCAAATCCATACCCATACATGTGGCATCAAGCCAGGCAATCACAGTTAGCAACCCCAGTATTACCCAGAGCACACTCTCAACCCATGTCTCATACACACACACACACACACACACACACACACACACACACACACACACACACACACACACACACACACACGCCGAGGCAATAGCCAATATGTGTGTAGTACACTGCATATTGCCGACTGATAGTAACTATGGAGTGATTGCAGTGGCCTACAGAGGGCATGGTACCCAGTCCATCTGTCCAATAGGCACATACATGCAGACAGTGCACCTTCCCCATGTTCCCCACTGGACACCTGCAACACCTGTGGTGCCATCGCATGTGACCCACAAAGGACATACCATGCCTGAAAACATGCCCTGTATGAACAGATGCCACTGACACCAGGGAATGACATTAGCATGCTATCAATGTAGGTGCAGGGATAACCTGCTGTCCATTACCAGTTCCTGCCACAGGTGGCCAAAACTGGCACATCTGATGATAATCTGTGCACACAACATGGGCCCGACACCCCAGGTACAGTTCTACATGTCACTGTACATGCAGGTGGGAGGTGTGCACATCCCAGACACCGTCCATGTCACGGACTAAGGAACACATACATGGCAAGTGATGCACAGCATTGGCCACACGCAATAGTCACCCAGGTGACTGGATGGTGGATGCAATACCCACCTGTGTGGGCAAATGCAGAAACCACAGCCCTGAGCCACAATGCAGACTATTGATATGTGGCCTGATGCCAAAGTATACCCATCACCTAGCCTTGTATAGCCATCTGGCACAGTCGATCACCACATACCCATGCAGAAATGTACCCATGTATGTTAGTCCTGGCACCCTGTGTGTTTGTGTATATGTTTTATGATGTGTATGATCACATCCACACTCACTACAACCCCCAGTGGCATACTGAAGCATGCTGTCTGATGTCAGACACCTCCCCATACCCTTTGCCCATATAACCTCCGTATGACCCGTGTGGTGCATGTGATAACTGCACAGTAATGTGTTGTGGCAATCTCACTAGTGATGAGCTGTATCCCTGGCCCTGCCAAGTGTGTCAATGTGTGTGCGTCCCTGTGAGACTGTGGCTGTGTTGACGCTGGCACCTGTACATGCAGACAGGCACGTGTACATCACCTACCTTATAGCTACCATATCCCTGTTGCAGATGTCACTCACCATCACATATATGTTCTGAGGACTCCCCAATAAGTAACCTACATGGCGCATCCAATAACTGCATAGGACTGTGATAACACTACATAGTCGTCAAGGGTTTGATACCCTGTGCTGGTGGGTGTGTGACACAAACATGTTGTTTTGCTCTCCCACCCCTCCCTGACTTGTCATTGCCTCTGTCTGCCTCTCTCACTGTCTCACTGGTGGATGTGGAGACCTACACCTGCTTTGCTTAGGCAGCAGCATGTGCATTTTAAGTGATGCTCATGATCGGCTGATGGCCTCTGCACAAATTGCAGCCCCCCCCCCAGCTGATTGCATGTGGAACAGCTGTGGTAACATTCCCATACCCAATTGCATGGAAACGCACTCCAATATCTAGGAACATCATGTTGGTGTTTGGCCTTTCCATTCACTGTGAACAGGAACTCGATCTGTTGTTTGGCAAACAGCCTCTCAGATGGATTGAGGATTTACCTCTGACAACATACACTGTGGAAACAGGCCAACACACAGGAGGGTGATGTGCCTGACCTGACTACAGACTGTAAGTCCTGTTATACTGCATTTGGAGTAATGTTGGTTTAACAGGGTGTGTGCGGATATGGCTGTCCTATATGTATTAATACCTGTCATGTCAGTTTTATTTTATGAGGACTCCTCATCTGTAGGGTCATCTGCAGACTGGGCAGGGTGTGGTGCCTTTGGTTTCATGTGTTACCCACAGAGTATGTATCTGTGAACTGAGAAAGTAGTGTGAGGATTGCAGTCTGTAGATGTTGATAGCCGGGACAGTTACTGACTTCATATCCCTCATAGGACATATGTTGCGACAAACCCTGTTACAATAGTAAATGTAAGATATTATCACAGCAACATGTCAATACTGGCCCTGTCTATGTGCTTCCAGCCACAACTCTGTCAACCTTTGTACATATGTCATGCATTAAGAGGTGCATATGTGCTGTACACCATAATTAGTGCAATCATATCTGGTAACAAGCCAGTGAGATATCAGACTGCTACACATGTTATGTACAGTAGGGGTTATATTTGATGACATAACCTAGACATTCTGTGGTTGTTTGTACAGTACCGAGGTTGTGTACTTATGGTGAATGTCGACAGTATGTGTATTGTCAATATGTACCTTGGCCTGTATACAGACTGTGGTAGATGTCATCATTCTAGGTCCTGTCCTTTCTGATGTTACATGCTGCTCCACTGTATGTTACCATATTGGCTTACATGTTTGTAGGGCCATACACACACATGTCCCATACCACAGAAAGGCATCAGGCCACACTGTGTAGCGGTCCAGTATATGTAGGGTTAGTGTGTGAGTGGCACATATGAGGATGGTGTAGAACAGATAGCCCATATACTGTAATATTATACTAGCTTACCATATGTGGCTGTGGCCTAGTTCACATTGGTTATGGTTATGCACTTCCACACAGGTGTATCTTACCCTGTGCTGTGACATGCCTGCAGAGCCTGCTATATATGCAGGTACATGTGCATTTCCCCATAGGAGATGTAGGCCAGTGTTGAGCCAGTCTGCCTGTAGCCTGCTCAGTGCTTTGTTACATGCCTAGCAGCTTAGTGTACTTACCCAGTGAGATGTCATGTGCAGATACTTGCCAGATGTACTGCTGCCGGGCCTCCCTTAACAGTCATGTATGTCAGATGGAGCGAAGGAATGCTGTACAGATGTATGTCAATATCTAGTAGATAGTATGTGGCCATGGCACCTCTGTACCAGCAGTTATTATGTGTCAGGACAGACAGGGGTATGTGAATGCATAACCTATGGGGGCGAATGTATACCAGTCGTTATGTGTTATACCCATCTACATGGCTGTTAATATACATGTTGTCAGGCTTGGTCCACATGTTACGCACTAACAGGTTCTGTGTATACCTCTGGACTGCACAGAGTGTGTCAGAATGTCCACAGCTATTGGCCAACATCTCTGCTGTAGTCCACAGGAGCATTACGTGCTTGCAGCAGTACTGTACTATGATGTCCTCAGGGTGTCTGTCAGTAGCCAATGGCGCACTTGTGAAAAGGAGAAGTGACTTGCCACGCACACACCATGTCTGTGAATACAATCCCTATTACAGTAGCAATAGTCTACTAATATACCTGCTATACATACCAACATCCCCTTGCACTACGGAGTTGGGACTATAGGGGCTGAGGTAGGGCTACACCCCATGCTCAGGACATATGGTGAATATATATGTACATATGATTATCCAGATATCTGTATAGATAATTACACATGTACATATCGGCATATATAGGTGGGTGTGTATATGTACATAGATATGCATATACACACCCAGATATATACATATACGGAGCATTATATATCTACACATATACAGATAGTGCTACATATTCACATATACGTATACCACGCTGCCATTCCTGCCAGCAGTCCACTGCTGTTGTATCCCCCACACATACGGTGGGGCTGGGGCCATATATGTGTCGGCTTCCCCTACACAATATATGTGTGCCCATATGCACTCCAGAGGCCAGTGTATGTAACAGTGGTATATGGCCCTGTAGTATTGAGTCTGGGGGGGATGCACCATACATAACCTAGGCTGTTACAAAATGTGGGGGTATCAGGAGTGGGCTGCTGTAAGGTATCTGGCTGTACAGTACCATAGATGTCACCTGTCTTCACATTACTTACATAAAGTGAGTTACTGCAGGCCTACTGCCTCCTGCCATACAGACTGTTCTGTTTGCCATTGTGCCTGTGATGGTGTCAGTTATGCCTTGTTATGTATCAGTTACACCCCATTTGGCCAAATGAAGTCTGTACCACCTAGTGATTGTGTACAGAGTGTAGATAGGGGCTGCTGGACTATACACCTGTATCACTTACTGCTGATTGTGTGGTATCCCGTGGCCCAGTGTGTCATTACTATTGTATGATTTGAAGGGCTTGGCCTGGACAGCAGCAGCTGTGGACCTTTCCTGAGTACTGTATTAGTATAACTGTTTCACAGTTGCATTATTCTGTTTATATGGATGTCAGTGTCTGAAGAGCTATATGACATGGCATTTACATCTGTAATAGTACACAAATAAAGGTATTCCGCTTCTGCAAACCTGTGTGTGGTGTTTTATCCTAGGACCTCTCTGTGAGTATATGATGTTAACTGTAGGCATAGTGGCTGTTCCATATTGTGTGTGCCTACTACATGAGTATCTTACTGTGCATATATGCATGTGCATGTGTAGTCACATGTACATCTATCTATCTATGTATATATATATATATATATATATATATATATATATATATATATATATATATATATGTGTGTGTGTGTGTGTGTGTGTGTGTTATCCTGGGGATTTTGATAGCTTCCACATTTTACATTTCCTATGGGAGCCAGACTGTACTGCATTTTATATTAACAATACCAGCCTGACATCATACAGGTGGGATGTAATACTGTTAACATCTTGTGCCCATGTCATGTCAGGACCTGGTTATGGGATCTGCAACACTTGGTAGTGTATTGCAGGGCGGATGTGTTTGGTTGTCGGGGGGTGGGTATACCTATTCATACAAGACATTTATTGTTTGGGGCTTCTCAACCCCATTAATGGTGCATCTGGACATTTATGATCTAGTTAATCTCCCATTGATAGCTACACATGTATGTCCATATATACCTATATGGATATATATATCTGCTTACATATATATAACTATGTCCTTATATACCTACATAGATATATATCTGCTTACATATGTGTAACTTGCTGTGTACATGTAGACATATAGGTGTAGACATATATATGTGTTGCTGTAGGAATATGCATGTATATATGTTCATATATATTTATATATATGTATATATTTCTATATATATATATATATATATATATATATATATATATATATATATATACACATATATAGATATGTTGTATCTGTTTAGATATTAATATATTTATACACACACACACACACACACACACACACACACACACACACACACACACACACACACACACACACACACACACACACTCACACACACACACACATACATCTAGATGTCGGTATACATTCTCTGTACTGTTGCATGACTGGGCTGGATGATATGTTTCTGAAAACATCTGATGTATGTATATCTGGCATGGCTTAGTGGTAAATCACTTTGTCTATGGTGTGCAGGGTCCTGTGTTTAAGCCTTGCAGAGGCTGTTTATTTTGTTGCTGGGCAGAACACAGGCCATGGGATACAGATTGATTAAGGCACTTTAAAGCAGTTGTAAATGGGTTTACGCATATTTGCATGGAGGTAAGCACTGCTAACTCCCAGTTACAGTTTCTTATACTCACTTAGCTTCTAAATTGTTTAATCTGTGTAGGCAGTGCTTACCCCCATGCAAACAGGTTTAGACCCATTTACTGCTGCTTAAAAGTGCTTACTCCTGCTTACCCCTGCGTTAATTTCTTTAAAAGAAAAGAAAAAAGGGTTGCTAGGAAAGTGGTGAAAAAGGGGCACAAAGAGGGAAAGACAGTATGGAAAATAGCTAGGGATGTGCAGGAAGGGTGTAGGAAAAGTCCATAGCTGCCCATTTCGTCTACAGTAACAGCTGTGCATATACACTGAATTTGGAGGTAGTTTGGACACTCAAACCCCTGGTAGAGGGGTGAGGACAACAATAATAAGTTGTGATGCCAATTAGACCAGATTACATGTGTCCAGTGGACAGGTGTGTGAAATGGACAGCTATGTATGGGGCGAGATTTCTTTGTGGGAACAGATTGCCCTTTTTTTTTCTATGTGAGAGTGGGATGTTGGGGAGGGGTAGTAGCTATATTTGGGGAGGTAGATTGGGTAGGTTAACAAACAAGACAGACAAGACACATACAGGGGTGGTATATGACACATGTGGGGGGTAAACACCTTGATGGGAAGGGGTGTTGGGATATCAGAAGCCCACAAGCCCCCTAGTGGTAACAGTGGGACTGAGGTCCCCACCCATGAGCAGTCACCACTGCACCTTCACAGCCCCGAAGGTGGCTATGCTGGGGGCTGAGCCACAGAGCCAGGTTGACTCTCTAATCATGACATGTGGCCCTCAAGCTGGCGTAGAAGATCACTGAACTGCTCATTGATCGCTCTGCGCACCACAACCCTGACCTTGCGATGGGTGACAGGTGCCTGTCCGCGCCCCATCCTCTGAGGCAGTTCCACCCGAAGGTGGTGCAGGACCAATGGACAGTGAGGTGCAGGGTTGGGCCCCAGACATGCTGGTGCCCGATGCCTCGGCCAGCTGAGGTGGGACAGGTGGGTCAGCTGGGACCATCCTTCCCAAGCGTGCTATAGTGTTTAGATATTATCATCATATATGGGTTAGTAATAGTCAACACATTCCAGGGTTAGGTATAACAGCATGCATAGATATTCCCATTAACCAAGACACCAGATATGGAACAGTTGCATAGCAAACAAAACACATGCATATATGGGACCACAGTGGTAATAAGAACAGCATGCAAGTACGTTGATGGCACCATGCCAACAATGTTGGAATAATTCAATATGGCACATGCATAGGAACCATTAAAATATTTATCAAACAATTGGACATTATCAGAGTCAGTACATACCAGCTGGGGTGGGTATGTTGATTATTGTTGGAGATAAAGTGCAGGAGGGGAGAAAGATGTCAATTAACAAGTAGTATATTCCTGTAGTCCACATTACTTTCCTAGTCAGTGCTGTTATCTGTACCTTACAAGTCTTACTACACTACCCTATAGCCTTATTTTGGTCAGTAATATGGCTGTTGTCATCATTACACATAAACCGGTTTTACCTGCAGTATACACCTCTTACCTGGTATACCTGTGGAGGGAATGTTTGTTAACACTGACTAACTGTTTGTACACATACGACCGGATTCTGGGTTAATGTTTTGCACTATGCTATCCAACTCTTTCTGCACAGACTCTGGCCGTGCATTGACCATATGATGGTGTGCCTGGACATATCTAGAATATTGCCCTCTTCCACCTTTAGTGACCTGACACACACATATACATGCTTTCCTACACAGTTATATTATGTAGCACAGTGTGGGTGACAGTGACAAGTGATACTTTATTATTCAGAGAAACTGCAACACTCACAATCCCCTACAATACCAGGGTCGACAATACCAGTACAGGTTATATTGGTCTGTATTTCTCAGCACAGTGTTCATATCCAACATACCTGTGGGAGCAATGTTTGTTAGCACTACCTGACTGTTGCCACGCAAAGTTCCAGATTACACATTAGTATTATGCAGATACATCTCACCCTGTTACTGTACACACTCTGGTCACAGCTTGACAACATGGGAGTGTAGATAGGGCATACTTGCAATATTACTCTCCTAACAGTTTCGGGGGTTGCTACAGTGACAGGTGTGTTCTCATGATGGTTGACAATCACTTGTATTCCCTGTTTTCTGGCTACACACTGTCCATCACAGTTGTGTCTGCTATATTGATATTGCTGTATATTTCCAATCTGCTTTCTGTCTTATTAATCCCCTGTGCTTATGCATTCTGACCTTGTATAACAACACTCTTATACAGATTTCCTAGACAGTTATATGTTGTAGGACTGTGTGAGTGACAGTGATGTGTAATACCTCATTATTCAGAGCAACTGCATATCATTCCTGTATTTCTGGGCACAGTTTGGTATCTGTCAGTCCTGTGGGAGGAATGTTTATTAGCACTACCTGAATGTTCCCACACACAGCACTAGGTTCCACATTACTATTATGCACATACATCTCACTCTGTTACTGTACACACTCTGACCACAGCTTAACAAGTTGGGGTGTAAGTGGGACATACGTGGCTTCTTAGTCACATAAGGTTTTGGGGAGTCGCTAGTGTGCCAGGTTTGTTGTCATAGATGTGTGTCATTCAGCTGTATTTCCTGCTTGCTGCCCATACGTCTGGGATCATCCCACTGATTTCCCAGGGGGATGGGTTGATAGGCCATAGATATGGGCCATTTTAATAGACATTCTGGACATATCTGTACAGTTGTGGGTTATAATTCTGTATGCAGACTACTACCACTGGCTGGATTTGAACCGTGGCTGTGTGTGCTAAAAAAACAACAGTTCACATCTCAGCTGCATTTCCTATTCAGTTTATGTTGTCTACATTTTCCCTGTTTACTATCTATGTGTCTCTCAGTTATACTAAATGGCCTCTGGGGATTACACCTGCCATATACAGGCATTCCTACACATTCAATTTATGGTGATGGTGTGGGTAACAGTGCTTAATGCAACAGTACTATTACATGATTGCAATTCTGCATTACCATATGATACCAGAATATACACATGCAGTTCAGCAGTTAGACCTGTTTTGTCAGGATATTACACTTTTATTGCCATACAAACAATATGAGATTCATCCTGCCATATTCTCTAGTGTATGCAGTACTTTCCTTGAACAATACAGGTTTTATACTAGCAATTAATTTACTACTACTTTTATTTGTATTTCCTATGACAGTAAAAGCATGAGTATTACTTACCTGCCTCACATCATAACTGTGCCAAGTGGCTGATGTGGACCTCCTGGTTCGTGGCCCACTATGTTGCAGCTGTGGGGATATAAGAGGAATATTTAGCCATACCTATCCATGATACACCTCAGCTGGCACTTATTACACACATACTGGGGTGATACTTACACACGTCTGGAACATCCCCTGATGCTCTAGCCTCTTGGAGCCACTCCTCCAAGAGGTCCCCCTTCCACTGCTTCAGGTCTGCATAGTGGTGCCTGACCTGCTCACCAGTTTGGGGTATGCCAGTGGCACTGGTGAGGTTGTGGGCGAGACAGTCCTAGGCCTCCACCTTATATTGGAAGCCCTGGTACTGGCCCTGCAGCAGTCTCTGTGCATGGTCTTTAACTAGGAGTCCTGCCATGACCTTGGACTCCTGGATGCACCAGCACTACACCTGGAAGTGCACTCCTTCTCCCCTTACTGCCATAGTGCCTGCAAGGGGAAGCTACAACCAGTTATGAGCTGTATTTCCACCTCTTGGGTTTAAGTAGGGCCGATTTCCCACACTTTTCTTGATTGGCTGGTTTTGAAAAGGCTAAGCTATGGGCAAACCTGCTTACCTAAGGTTGGCATTGTTTAAAGGGGTATGCCACTGGGCACAAAGAGTTGGCTGGTCGACACATTGCTCACACCTCCTAAGCTGGCCTGTGCAATGCTTAGCGTTGCTTGCATTAGACATTCATTATAATGCCTTTTTAGCATTGTGTTATTCATTACACCTTATATGTATACCCAGTATCTCTGATTGGTGTGTACGTACACTCTCTGGGGTCCTTGTGTTTTATTGGGGACTTCGACACTCTTTTACAATTACACCTCACTTCTGGACTTACTACTGACTCCAGTTCACATATTTATGTTATGTAGTGGGTTATGGCACATATGACTGTATACTGATGCCTTTCACAGGTTCAGTTTGGTTATACTATGGTGAAGACATGTCTACTGCTACCTCATTCTTCTGTATTTCTGTGATGGCTTGGTGGATAACTACTGGGACTATAACGTATAGGGTCCTGGGTTTGAGACTTGCATGGCTGTTTGTTTTGTTGATGGGCAGAACAAGGGCCATTGGATACAGACTGATTAAGGCACTTTTGAGCACATGTAAGCGGGTTTGCGTGATGGTAAGCACTGCTAACCTGCCGTTACATCTGCTTACAGAGAGTTAGCTATAGAATGGCTTAGCCAGTGTAGGCATTGCTTACCCCCATGCAAATGGACTTAAACCCACTTACTAGTGTTCAAATATGCTTACTACTGCTTATTTGTGCTTAAACTTGCTTACTAGTGCCTTATTCATTATGACATTGACACTTCACATGTGCATTTCCTGTAGTTCACCAGTTCATAAATATATGTTATTTAGTGGGTTTTGCAACAAAAATATTGGTCATATTGTGGTTTGCCATGGAAAATGGAATGTGCTGGTGTGGGACTCAAACCGAGAATGCCTGCTCATAAGGCGAATGCTCTGCCCACTACACTATTGCTATGCTGCTTCATTTGCATATATCTTCCTTTTTATTCTCTTCAGCCTTTTAAGCTGCTTTACCCGTAGCTAAGCAATGGGCACACTCACGCACCTACTGTTAGCTTCACTTGGAGTTTAAAAAATAAATAAATAAAAGGGTTTCTTCATTTTATTTATATGTACCATTGCTGTTGTACACATGGGGGACTGTTGGTGGGGATATGAGGACACCCATGAGTGGTCTCACTCATTTCTTACCCCTTTCTGCTGTTGTACATTGTGGGGATGTGTTTATTCTGAGAGCTCTGCTCTCAGACACACCACCTGTACTCTTACACGCTTTGTGTAAGCCTAGGAGCTCAGGCAGTGCTCCTTACTAATATGCATGGTGTGCTGTCATCCTGCATCTAAACGGTTGCTTCCATGCAGGACTAAGCTAGTCCTGCAAGGAAGTTTAGTAAATCCGGGATTAACCTTTTTGCTAAATAAAAGCTCACTCTTGTAAAATTTGAGTTGTTTTAGTTGTCTCATGTAATATTAAGGTGTTTCAGATGTAAAATAAGTGTTATGCAACAATTACTGACAACTTTGGGAACATTTGTTGTCTTACAATCTCAAGAAAGTTGTCATTTTTCATGTTTTTGCAAGACACAGCTGCCCAAACAGGGACTGTCCTGCATAAAGAAAGACAGGTGGTAACCCTACCATTGCATGGGTTTCTTTCTAGCCAGTAACAGGGATTCAGAAGTGACTAGAATCACCACGTTCAATTCCATATGATATTTGAGAAAGTGACATTCAAAAGGAAGGCCCTATATAATCAGGTAGGTTTTTGCACTGTAACTGAATCCAGGGCAGATTAGCACAGCCATCCTCTGTTCTGACATTAATATGAGGTATGAAGCCTGACCTACTGGCAAACAGCTATGTAATCAAATATTTCTTAACAGTGAAAAATAAAAAACTAAAATTTAACATCTATTGTAGATGAACTGGGCAACCACAGCCCCAAGCCTTCCTTGCTCTTGGTAAATTAGTTTCATAGAACTACATGCCAGAAATATCAGCATGCAATGCTAAGCCTCACTGCTATCTGCCTTGTGGCTCAGCATTGCTTACCTGTGCTTCTGAATTAGTTACTGGACATGGAGGATGCTCTGCATAAACAGCCTGTGCTGAACAGCAAAACACATATGTTGTGAGCCCAGAGATTTTGTGAATCATTATTGGCTATTGTACCTTGCACCTATTTATAACTACTACTTGTGAAACACAGCTATCAGCTAGGACTACCAGTTAACTGAATAATATTGTCACCCCGTTTAGAGTGCTTCCCGTATATGTCAGTAATGTTACTGCAGGCATTTAGTCATTCACCATGTAGTTTCCGAAGATACACGGGGGGGGGGGGGCATAATGGCAGAACATGCCATTGAAGTCAGTGGGCTTCACTATATTAAAAATTAACTAGTAAGCTATACCAGTTTACATTTGCCCCAAATTATAGAGTAGCTGGGGGTGAAATGCCCTATGGGCATTTCACCCCAGCTACTCTATAATTTGGAGCAAATATAGAGTAGCTGGGTTGAAATGCCCTATGGGCTTTAGTATAGACCTATATAGGTTGGCTGGCTTATTTGCTACAAGGTGCTACATGCTTAGCTGCAAAGCTATTGTTTGTGACAATTTTCCATTGTATTTTCTAAAATACCAGTTCTACAAGACCTCAGCTAAATATATTTTATGCACATATTTTGTGTTTATTAGAAATCTAGCTGAGATTTACTACTGGTTTAACTCTAGTGAAAGTTGAGAAAGAACCTAGCTGTTATTAGGCCTTTGACTCCTGCAGAATCTTGAAGAGTATCATTTTTCTATCGGTCAGTGTGCTTGTTTGAAAATTTTTCACTTTTCAGCTTTCTTTGTGTTGCTATAAACAATCTGCATTAACTGTGCACTGTAGGGACACAGATATCTTGAGCCATATTTTTTTCTATTCCACCTATTTTCTCCAAATTACTACTGATTACTTGATTAGCTTTGCCTGTAGCACCAAGAGCTGCCAACAGTTGTACCAGTGAGCCACAGTGTAAGCAACTGGTGCATATAGTATCATCAAATAGCCTATAGCTGCTCTCATTTAGAATAATTTAGCTTGTAGTTTTTCCACTTTGTCCTCAGCAATCAGTAGTTTCATATTCAATAGTTAGTTAGCAGAACTAGTTGTTTCATAGACAGTAAAGTCCAATATATCATTTTTATGAATATAGTATCTTGTGTATTCAAACTGATTCTCCTAATACCTGGACTAAGATGTAGGGTTTTCCTTCTGTTGCCAGAATCATAGCAATTGGTATCCTTAGCAGCAGCCTGATGCTCACAGATAATTAACTTTTACTTAATACAACATTCTGTTTGTGAGAGATGCAAGTATTTAACTAACATGGAGGTTTCACACTCACAAAAGGAGGCAGACTATGAGCAACACACACATCTACAACACTCTATACTAACCCAGACTAAAATGCCTTATGATGAGTCTGCAAAAAAGTCCTCAGCAATGCCTTCTAGATCCATAAAACAACTAATTATCAGTGAAAATCAAGCTCCACATTACCTTCTGGCACACTTCCAACAAAGAGTCACCAGGATGTAAATCATTCCAAATTCAGTACACAGAACCACTCTACAAATAAAAACATTTAGCCATTGGTGACTCTATAGTCAAGCACGCCAATACTCCTCTCACTAGGCCTGACAAAGACGGGGTGACACTGAGTTGTCTTTCAGATCCCAGTATCCCGAATACCTCAAGGTGTCTTCAGGCCTTTTCACCTGACAAATATGACTATGACATGATGGTGGTCCATGTTTGTATGAATGATCTGATGTAGAAACCCAAGGGAAATGCGGACAAATTTGTCAGAATTCCGCATGTTTGTTACAAATGCAGGCAAGACTCTGGCCTTTAGCAAAATCCTTCTTTGTCCAAGAATAATGCCTAGGTTCAAAAAATGATAATTGGCTTCAATAATTGGCTACATAGTTGGTATCATTTCAGAGGGACCCAGGATGTGAGAGCGTAGGATGAAATGCTCAACAGTCCTACTTGCTTTACCAAGGATGGGCTATACCTCCCCTTTCTACCCCATATTGCCTTGTTTTAGCAGAGTCCAGATGATGGACATTCTAAGCTAACTAATTTAAATCCAAAACAGGAGCAAATTAAGGTGGCTGTTCTCAATGTCAGAAGTCTCAACAACAAAATGAATTTGATGCTCTCCTGCATTTGAAGTGCATCCATGTTTGTATAATGACTACAATTTGATTTAAATGCTCAGAAAGCACTCCCTCCATACCTGGGTTTTGTGCCTTCCATGTTATCAGGCCCAATGTCAATTGTGGTGGTGTCTCCATATTTGTTACAGTCCATACCACCTTTTGGAATCCCCTTGGACCCAAAAACAGGGCACTTTGAAATCTAAATCACACTAAACAAAATCAATTATCAGTTTACACCCTCTGTGTCCCCTGATATTTTTGTAACATTCCTAGATGTAATCAATGATCACACTATAAACAAAAATTCCATTATTTTGGGAGAATTTAACTACCCATCAATAAAGTAGAACAACTATACCACAAATATAGGGTATGCCCAAAAGTTCTTAACTTTCATAAATAAAGGCTTATTGGAACAGATTATTAACAAACCAACTAGAGGGCACAATATTCTTGACCTGGTCATTAAAAATAAAGCTTTTTCATGTCCTGTTCCCCTGATATCTCCCTTCCCACTTAAGGCAGATCATAAAGTAGAGAATTCACTATTAGAATATCTAAACCTGAAGATACCAATATCTCAGAATTCAAGGATTTGAAATGTACAAATCTCATTAAATATATAAAGAAATTTCAAGATTCAATTATTCCAGCATAATTCTAGACACTGTCTCAGCAGAAAGCTACACAAAAGAGTTCTATCCCCACTTAGATAAATGTCTGGAATTGACAGTGCCTACCATATCTAAATATTATGGAAAGTTTAAAAGCAAATGCCATGGTAGTCCACCAACATCAGTACACTCTGCAATAAAAGAAAATAAAACTTCTTAAAGGATATAGCAGATCTAAGGACCATCAAATCAAGGATAACACTGAAAAAAAACCTTAAAAATATTAGGAATATCAATACAGTCCATGAACTTAGGTTAGAATCTGAAGCGATGGACAAGTACAAATTATTCTTTAGTTACATTAAAAAATTAGAAATAAAACCCAGCGTGGCTAGGAAATTATTCAAGACAGAAGCACCCGGTAGACATTGTCAAAATCCTAGCTAACAAATTCAGAGCCAGCTTCACCCGTGAAATGACTATTCAAAACTTATTTATCTCTGAAGCCCCAAAGCCCCATTATCACCAAAGATCATGTATTTTAGATGCCCTCAATAACTAAATATGCTTTTTTGTGGGACTATACCAGGTTGATTAATAAATACTACTAATCATGCCCTGGCATATATAAGCTAATGTAGCCTCATCCGTGATGTTTGGTGCACAACAGTGGTGATGCCACTCCACAATAGTGGCCCCACATCTGACCCCAGGAACTGTAGGCCAATCTACATAATGAGTCTTATATACAAAGCCATGGAGCATATTATAACTGACCTGATTAACTATGACATTACTACAGTAGCAGTAGTTTGGCTTTCTTAAGGGTATATCCTGTCTGATGAATCTTGTTAACCTCTTCAAAACGGTAACACAAGCTGTTGATAGTGGCCATGCTGTCTAGTCAGCATACCTTGACATGGCCAGGGCCTCTGACACTATACCCCATGCAAGCATAGTTAGTTAAACATATTAAAAATAGATTCCTATGTAATAATATGGATAGCAAACTGGCTAAGGGACAGAACCTGCATGGTTCAGGTAGCTTCAGCAAAGATTATGAATATAAGCATTGATGTTCCACAGGGCTCTGTGCTGGGACCCCTTTTGTTAGGCATTTACTTTTCCAGAATCCAGACCATAATCCAAGGCATCTGGCTAACCAAATGTATAGATGACTGCAAAGTTTGAGTCATTGCCAAGTTATCCTCTGACACTCAAGCCCTGCAACTAGAAGTTACAATTGTAAACACATTGTGTGCTAAAAATGAGCTTAAATTAAATATTGATAAGTGTAACACAGTCGCCTTTCGTAAACCCTCTCTTCCTCATCAGTCAACATAGACAATACCCCACTCCAAAATGAGAATGTTGTTAGTGGCCTTTGTACTTGCATTAGTAATTCTCTCTCCTGTGAGTATCATGTAATGACAGTAGTCAGAAAGTCCCTCTACTTAGCATAGGCTAATCACCAAGGGATTCTATTGAATTCAGAATCAATTAGACCAATTATTGAATATAATGCTCCATTTGAGATGTACCTCATAAGACATATCAAAAAAATGGAAAGGCCTCAGAGGTCCCTAACTAAGAATATCACTGACTTAAAAACCCTAGGCTACCAGAAATGACTGGAGGCACCATCCTTTTATTCAGTATCTTATAGCCATCTGAGGAAAGATGTACTATATGCTTTGGTTTTCAAGTCAGTAGGGACCCAGTAGTCCAGGATCTTTTCTTTCTCATAAAGGGAATAGTCCCATAAATACCAGATCAAGGGATCTAAATCCTTGCTAGCAGGTAACTAAAACAAGATCAAGGGATAGGTTCATTACAAAATACCTTCCCACTGTAAATTAAGCAGTGTGATACATTAACTTCCTTCCTACTGGAACTAGACAATTGGACGGCTATTCACAAATTCACACCTGGTTTTACTGGCTTGACCCTCCTCAAAAGAAGAGATTCAGTCTGAGAATGGGTACTGGCAAGGCATAAATAGTTGCAAGGCCCAATTGTCTTGCATTTCCTATGATCCTATGATCCTATGATCCTGTGTCTAAGGATGGGTACTGGCAAGGCATGAATAGTTGCAAGGCTCAATTGTCTTGCATTTGCTATGATCCTATGATCCTGTGTCTAGAATTTAGTGCATGAGGAATCACATAGATCTCATACTGAACTGTGTGAGGAAAACTTAAGGTAGTGTGTTATCCTAAACTTAAATTTAATAGAATCCTAACCTTAATGCACTTTGAAAGAAAGACTTCTCACAGTCCTTTCTGAATGGATATAATCTTGCTGCACGTACATTACATGGACTTTCTCTTGTAATACACGGATCTGTTTTTGCTATGAACCATCATGTTCTTCATGATCATCAACCCCCTTTTTCCATTTCTTCTACATAAAACTGTGCTGTTGTATTAGTTGTTGCCACCTCTTAATTCATTGCCACTCTTCTACCTTTTTCAACAGTCATACCTGACTGTAACTGATTTTCCCTCATGCAAGCCATCCATCCATCCATCCATCCATCCATCCATCCATCCATCCATCCAGCCATCTCTTGGATAGACATCCTACTTTCTTTAACCAAATTTTCTTCATCAAATAGTCTTTGTTTTCTTGTACATGCGCCTAAACCTCCGTAGTCTGTTTTCTTTTACCTTCTCTGAAACTGGAGTTACTTTGGCTTCTGCTTTGATGTCTTCATTTCTTGTCCCATAGTGTGCATCCTACCATCTCAGGCACTTCATCTCCATAACCTCCAGCTTCCTCAATTGCTCTGTCTTCACTGCCCGGATTTCTATACCATAAAGCAGTACTGGTTGCACCACTGTTTTGTACACCTTACTTTTCAACTTCCTTGATATATTTCTGTCATATACCACCTGATATTGTGCCAGTTGGCTGCAGCACCTCTGATTCTAGCTTTGACTCATCATTCAGACTTTCCTTATACTCAGTCACGGCTCCCATGTACTTGAAGCTAGCAACCAGTTCCACTACTTCCCCTTCTATCTCAATTTTCAGCTCTTCTGAATTCTCTTGTTTGTTGGCATGACAACTATATTATCTGCATACAGCAACTTTGTTGCTCCATCTCCTCTGACCCATTTTCTAACATAGTCCATCACCATATATAAACAGCAGTAGACTTAGAGCTAAACCATAATGCACACCCACTGCCACTGGGAACCTATCAGTGAGTCTAACCACTGTTCGTACTTATATCAATGAGTCCTTGTGCATAGCCTGCACTAATTCTAACATTGTTTCTGGGACTTCAAACCATCACAGGGCTGCTCAAATCAGCTTTCTGGGACCTTATATTAAGTTTTCTACAAGTCCAGAAATTCCCAGTTGAACTCTTTCTTCATCTCCCTCTTCATTTCCACTATTCGCTTCACTGCAAACATTGGGTCATTTGTCCTGATTGTGGGACGTAGTTTCATAAGAAAACATACTGAAACAGTATTTTTTTACATTTTATAATGAACAAAAAAAATTACTTGAAACCATGCAAGCACGCCCAGTGATTTAAAGAAACTTAATTTCTAAAATTGCACTGCCATTGTATTCAATCCAAAATAACAATACACACATTCCCTTTTAGCAGGTGCATTTCTTATTCTGGTGTAAATCATCTTTTGTGTGCAGCTTTCACAAAAATAAATTAAAATAAAAAATATAATAATAATAATAATAATAATACAAAGATGTAAAAATATCATGTATTTATTACCTTGGTTTCTTTAAAAATAATGATAAGAATTTTGATCATTTAAAGATGTGTATGGATTTATTTTAAAACATAATTTGTATTACAAGAGATCACTTATGAATTTTCTAATTTTGTCATCACAGATCATTGCACAAAAGAGTGATGGTAGCTTGCTTTTAGTATTTGTTCTTCCTTCTGCATATTACAGAGCAAACTATATCAGAAAATGTGCAACAAGTTAAGTATATTTTTCCTGAACACAATCATAGTTTTAAGAACAATTTTTTTTATTATGACACCAAGCAAAATTATGTTGGAGCAAGATTAATAAGGGACTGACTTATGCATTGGTTTAGCTGTGTAATTTGAACTCACTTGTGTGAGAACCATATTTCTTCCTTATTGATAGAAACGTGGATGGCTATACATGTAACATATGAAATAATAAGACAGGATATTGTTTTTATAGTTAGTTTAATCACAAGGTTGCAATCGTGTGCATTGCAGCATTTTGTAGGTCTACTAACAAATAATTTTGGTATGTGTGACCTGGGTGTGTCTGACCATGAAGAACAATTACTAGGCAAGCTTTCTAATGTATTGACCTTGTTGTGCACTTACTAATCATGTATGGCTTGATATTGATCTTGATTAGAAATTATAGATTGCAGCTTGCTATGTATTGAGTGCAAAGATCAATCATTAAATGCAATTGCAAAACATGGGACATATTTTCAGTTTAATGGCTATGGCTACTAAGTGGCAAAGTTGCTGGCACTTACCATTATATACGTTTATTGAGCATTTCTGGCATGAAACCAGATAGCTATGTGAGTTTCAATAGATTTTATGATCTTTATACAGTAGCAAGGGTGTAACATGTTTCCAATGTGTATGTTGAGATTTTTAACTTTTGTAAATCTAATCTCCAATCTAATATCACACTGTATATCAGAATCTCCACCTTTTGTGATGATGAATGCATTATTTGTGTTTCTTTCCTTATTTATATCCATTAAACTACAAATTCTAGTGGCTCTTTGTTGCTCATGCTTTACAATTCTAACACATTTGTTTGAAAACAAACTATCTTCAAAACAATATAGTCAAGTCTTAATATCTAAAAATGATTTTTGTCTACATACAAAAGTGTTGCACAAAACATGCAGAAGTACAACAAATCATATAATTATCTACAGTATTTATAGGATAAAATTCATTACACCCACTCATATTGAATAGAACACCTCTAAACCCCATAACCCTAATGTGAAACCTAGCACTAACCCAAACTGTAACTATAATCATAGCCTAACCCTAACACTAATTTAATCTAAAGGTAACCAAAACCTCAATCCAAGCACCAGCCAAGATGCGAGGTTTAACTTTTATAAGTACAATCCAAAAATATTTGGCCTAGTGCTTTTCATTCAAAAGCACATTAAACCAAAATGGCATTTCATTCAAATGCAACATCTGCATGCACATACACATAGTTAATGCAACATGCACAGAAATGACATTCATTTGCTGTCAAATAAACCATTGCATTAAAAAGTAATGTACTATTATGCTACTTACTTCAACAATTCCTAACAAAGTACTCTTTAGAAATGCCAACAGCAACAGAAAACTATGGTACAGAAACCTTTAGAGACTTCGCTGTAATGCTTCTGTGAAGAAAACATTTCTGGTACCATCTTGCTATCATTATATATCACTGCTATTAATATGCTTCCTCAAGAAAATGGAAACTGCTTTTTCCATGGTGCAGATGGGGAGGAGACGTGAATACAGCCATTGTACCCTACATTTGATTAGAGAATGGATAACCTGTGAATTGCCACCCTGATTGGAGAATGTACATTCACCAGTAGGGTTTTAATTTACAGGTAATGCCCACTCAAAAGAAATCTGCTGCATATTAAGCTGCTGTACAGCTAGGACAGGAAAAAAAAAAGCAAAGGGTAATGTTCCAAAAGAGACATTCTAAATTAAATTACAATTAGTGAAGAAGAGCCATTTAATTGATTTACCTGGAAAAACAAACTTGAGAGCAGTTATATACCTGTTACATAAACACACACACACACACACACACACACACACACACACACACACACACACACACACAGATAACATAGACTCCACAACAATATTAACCTTGACACCCTCAAAGACACATGAATGAACATGTTACATTGATTTACGCTGCCTAAATACAACAACCCTTCTCTACACAACCATCTTATCCCTAAATCTTTACAGATCTAAGTTCCATTGGTAGAAACTTAAATCTGTCAATAGTGTGTGTGTGTGTGTGTGTGTGTGTGTGTGTGTGTGTGTGTGTGTGTGTGTGTGCGTGTGCGCGTGTGTGCGTGTGTGCGTGTGTGTGTGTGTGTGTGTGTGTGTGTGTGTGTGTGTGCGCATCTATCTCCACATATACATCTACATATAAAATGTACTACATTTTCCTTGTCTTCATTCCTTGATATAACCTTCCATTCATACTTCTATTTTCCCCCCACTTACACCTTTGCCATTTCAGCACTGTTTCTTACTTGACTTTAACCCCCCCATTCTCTCACTTTGCCCCATCCATTCCATTCCTCACATGATGCACTACATTAAGTGATTTCTACATCTAAATATTGAAAACAAATCCATCTCAGCTAGCTCTGGCAGCATAGAGGAATAAAGCCCTAACTGTGGTTCAGATGATCCAGGCTCAATTAACAGCTCAGGTGTTTGACAGAGCTGGCAGGGGAGGATGGGAGTAGGTGGCCACTGCAGACTCATCCATCCTGGGAGAGAGGAGCATTTTTTGTTCCCAGGTTGAGTGGCACCTAGTGGAGGCACTAGGTCATGCATCTGTAGAGCATGAGCCTGGAAGAAAGTACATGCTGCCACTCTGCTTCCACATGTAGATAAGGGAGCTGGCAGGTACACATTCCCTATTAGCAAAGCAGCAGTACAGGCGATCATAGAGCAAACACATGAGGCTGCTTCATAGGACATTGAAGGTAATTTAACAGAACCCACAAATTTGGCCATACCCTACCACCTAAGTCAAATCATGTGGGAACAAATGGGCAAACTGAGCCTTCCTGGCAAGAATAAAATACATGTTAGGGCTCTTACCTAGCCTGGGGATACCTAGTTCTTATCCCCATGAAGAATGAGCTGATTTAATGCAGGTAGAGAAGCCATCAAGCATGTTCTGTCTCTTTCTGTCACTTCTACCCAGCCAGTCTGGCTCTTACTCTAAGTACTAACCTTTTCTTCAATCCACTTATATGTTACTTTCACTCAGTTGGTATTAGGCCTGCCATATGCTTTTCTGCCATATTCATTGACACAGCCCCTCTAAGTTTGCTACTTTTACAAATTTTGTAGTTAGTTGGCTAGAGATTACAGTATCCTTGTGATCTGCATAATTTGTAAACTGGAAAATTTGTAAATTGTTTTCTTTCAGGATTGTATACCCTTCATTCTATTCACTGTAAACTTACTTATTTATCAATTCAACCAAGCTCATGGCTGAAAAGGGACATTGAAATAGCCCACATACCCAAAATAAATAAATACATAAATAAATTGATCTGGACCAGTAATCAAGGTGCCTCAATGGTTGGGGGGTGTACATTGGGAGGAAGGCAGATACACACACAGTATTTCCAGATGCAGCTTTCTGCATCAAGTGCAATTTTCCTTAAGAGCTCACAGAGACCAGTCAGTCTAGGGCTGGTTTCTCCCTCTGTCTCCAGATCCCCAATAAGACTCCCCACTGGTACATCTATAGAGTTGAGATCTCAGCTGAATGGCCAAGCCAAGACCTCTAGCACCCTCTCTGCCTAACCAGTGCTTTGTGTCCCTGCGCAAATAGCTGATACACACACTCTTTGAGGTTTGATTTACACATACACACACACTTGGGAAAGGTTAGCAGCCTGGCACATGTTTACTAACTATGCCCTGTTTTGCCAAGACTACAAGGTAGTTATCACTGTTACCAGCCAACTCCTTATCAGCTACTTTATGGCCCATAACAAACAGTGTCCACTCTTACTGTGTAATATTAATATTAATACAAATGGTAGTTTTACCAAGAGCAATGCTATTAGGAGTGACCCACACAGTGCCATGAAATAAATATGCAAGTACTCTCAGAACTTAAATATCTCTACACAGATCAGCCACAATAAAAATTTTAAATATATTTAATGATAAATAGTAAGAATAAGACAATACTAAATATACATTCACAGTGACATCAGAGTTCAAAACCAAAGTAAATATTTAAAACAACATTACAGGACAGTCTTAGAAAAATAAAGAAAAATATCTAAA
This sequence comes from Protopterus annectens, assembly GCF_019279795.1. Taxonomy (NCBI): domain Eukaryota; kingdom Metazoa; phylum Chordata; order Ceratodontiformes; family Protopteridae; genus Protopterus; species Protopterus annectens. Next base: position 99,575,512 of record NC_056728.1, on the reverse strand, counting down.
GTAAGCTTCACTATATTCCTGACTGAATCTAAGAGAATTACTATTTCCTAGTTAATTTACTTAATTAGAGTGAGGCAGATGTTGTGGTGAATGGTTTTTGTCAGCTCCAAGACAGAATACAGAATGCCCTGTCTCTCTAAGAGACTTCTCATATTAATATCTTAAATATTACTGCTGGGATAGCTTGCAGGATGACATAATTTCTTGTCATCTGACTCAATCCCAGGTGAAACCCCCCACTGATGGAAGCTAGCAGTATTTAGCATCTACCTCCAAAAATACGTAGACCTCAGATCTTTAGCAGATGTTGGAAGTCATAAAACAATTACATTCCTTCATGCTTTCAAAACTAGTAATTAGTTCACTCTGAAGATAATACAGAAAGCTCTGTAGTACAGACATTATGTCTCTTGCTGCAATGAAACTGAAAGTTACCACCTTTTATGACCTAGCCTTAAAGTAATTGAATTTCAATTATTCTTCTGAAGTTAACCTTCTGTATTCCAGTTTCCACTGTTAAAATATATACATTCAAACAGTTGCAATAGTGCATGCACATTTCTGTTCTCTTCCAGTAGGGTACACTGTAGTTACATTTTAAGCATAAGCACTTTATAAAATACCCTTTTAACGCACATGTTTGTACAAGTCAGTTTGATATACACATGACATAACAGTTCTAATACATTTGTAACACAAGCATCTTATATAAATCATGTTGATATTCACAAATGACATATACTAATTTATAAAATTCCAGATAGCTGTGCTGGCAGTTTCCCCCTTTCATCACACTCCCCCCTCCTTCAAAGAATCAAGCTAGCTTTTCAAGTGACCCTTGAGAAATGTTGCTTGAGAGGGACAAGCCTATCTGTGAATACCTTACCCCATTCCCTGTCTTGAGATTTCAGCTGCCTTTGCACTGCTGACCCCAGTACAATCTTGCACTGTCATATCATATGCTTGCAGCCCTAGGCTCCACCATAGTAACTTGGGATTTTGTTGGCTGGTCTCCTGTAGCCATAGATCTCCCTCAGACTCCTCCTGCCTTCTATTGCAAATACTTAGCACAAGGGCCTCCCTATCATGGTCAGGTTTCATGCTGTTAACATGGTACAATTTGTGCCCCTACCTCCTGCCTAGCAGTTCTACCATGTAGTTGACAGTACTGACCCTCATTACCACTTTGAAGGGTACCTCCCAGGCTGCCTGCACCTTGTTGTGTCTGACAGGAATAAGAACCATTACATGCTGCCCTACAGCATACTCTCTAGCTTGAGCATTCCTGTCATACCAGATCTTTTTCAGCTGTTGAGCTTCTGCCAGGTTCTCCTGGGCCAAGCCCATGAGTTCCCTGAGCCTTGTCCTGAGGTTTAAGACATATGCCACAACAGACTCCTTGTGGGATTCACACTCACCCTTCTACTCATCACAAATCAAATCTAGAGTTCCCCTCATCCTACGTCCATAGAGCAACTCATAGGGCGAAAAACCTGTGGATTCCTGGGGCACCTCTCAGTAAGCAAACAACAGATGTTGCAAATAGTTTTCACAGGTCCTGCACAGTTACATCCCTGGAAATCCCAGGTCAATAAATGTTCTGCATAATATGTCTCTTTGTACACTTTATGCCGCTATGACCTGCAAAGGGAATGTCATAGGATATGACTAGAATTGCCAGATGGTAGGCTCTGGGCACTACTAACTGCTGTATTCTCTCACTCTCTAGCCCACCCTTAAAGGTCCAGTCTCTATACAGTAATCCTTTGTCCCAGTATACAGATTTCCCCTTTTCCTTGAGAATCAGGCACCTCCCTGGCTACCCTCCCTCAAGCTGTGTAATGTAGGGTCTGAGAGCTGAGCCTGTCTGAACTCTGTCTTTGTAACCCTTCCCAGCTCCCCTTCCACATGAAGTCTGGTATCTTCTGACAGCGGTGTCTCACTGTCAGGCTGGGTACTACTACTCATCTCTGCCCTTGCAGTCACTCTGTCCAAGGGAACATCAGTACCCACCTGCAGCTGTGACTCACCTTCAGTCTCACTGCTACAGGGCAGCTCCCTCCTTGAAGTAACCACCTCACCAGCCCTGGCTTCAAGTGTGCGGAGTGTCTGGACCCCCCAAACCAGGCTACCAGACCCACATGCTTGTCTCCAAGCCTGACTGCATGTAACTGCATGCACACAAGTTACTTCATTATCAAAACTATTCCCTATCAGGACATTTGCAGGGATATCCTCAAACACACCTACTCGCTTGTTTCCTTTTCCACCCTCTCAGTTAAGATGAACCCTAGCCAAAGGTATTTGGAATGGGGTCCCTCCTAAAGCTCTGGCTGGAGTAGACTGCCCAAGCATGTAGTACTGTTTTTTAACCATTGCAGACTTCACAATGATTAGGTCAGAGGCTGTGTCTCTCTTAGCAGTGGTCTGTTTTACAGCTACTAAGACAGGATATAACCTCTTGTGGTCGTTTGGTACTCTTGTTGTCTCCAGACAACTTACCACTGGCATTCTGTCATTCCCACTTGCTGGCTGCCCTACCTTTTGTTCCCCACCTTGCCTCCGTGGACATCTGTATGCTACATGACCCCACTGGTTACATGTAAAACATTTAATTCTTGAACCTGGCCAAGTACCTGAACTAGTGGCTTTCCCTGCTACTGGTGGACTCTGCTGGAGTGGTTTAGACTGCCCACCAAGGGTTCCTTTAGACCCATGTGCAGCACTTGGTATCCCTTTCCTGTGCAGTGATGCCCTGCTTGCTAGGTATAGGTCTCCCTTTTTCCCCAACTCATTTATGGTGATATATTCTCTATCTGCCAACCAGATTCTCATGTTCTCAGGCATAGTGCTAAGGGCTTGTTCCCTCACCAAAAAGTCTGCCAGCCCTTCAAAAGTGGTGACCTGACACCCACTCACCCACCTATGAAAATAAGTACTTAGTTCAGTAATATAGCCACACACACTTTCATCTCCCTTGCGTCTATTCTCACAAAACTATTTCCTAAAACCTTCAGGTGTTAACTTAAAACACTCTAAAAAACACTTTTAACAATAGTATAATTTAAGCAATCAGCATCAGACAATTTAGATACAGCAGTTACAGCTTTACCATGGAGTAAGGGGGTCAGGAACCATATCCAGAGCCCTTGGTCAACATTATACTGTTTACATACCCTTTCAAACATACGACTAAAACTATCAAAATGATCACACTCTGTAAATTGTGGAAGAAATTTACTCACCTTTATTGTTTCTGGGGTTCAGTTAGTCCCTTCCCAGCTGGAGCACCTTCTGTGTGGAGTCTGCTGTCCTTCCCACAGTCAAGTGACATTTAAAGACATGCAGGTAGGTGCGCGCATGAATGGGTGTGCCTTCTTTTAGGGTTGGGTGTTGGGCTGGCAACTCAGCACCATAAAAAATCCACTGCCAATCATTAGTGGACCAGAGTTCTGCTGTGGCGACCCCTAACCGGGAAAAGCCGAAAGTCATTAGTTTAGTTACTCCCTTCCCTGTTACCCCCATGACACTGGCGAAGAGTCAGCATTTCCTTTTCATGTTGCCTCTGCCTCTAACTTTCTTCAGCCTCCAAATGTCTCAGTGTCTCATTTTCTTCAGCCTCCAGACATCTCAATTTCTCTGCTGATTCTAGTTCCAAATGTTTGGCCTCCAGTTCAAGTCTCTTTAACTCCCAAAGGATTGTTAAGTCCTCTGAGGCAAAGTTGAACTGTCTATTTTCTGAGAGTTGTACATTCCCAAGGCAAGTCTGGCTGTCCTTTTGGTTGCTGGTCCATGATGCAGTTGTGGTTAGGGCTGCATTTTCTGCTTTAGCCAGGTTGGCATGCACCAATCCTTTGTCCTGGCACATCTCAGCTAACTGGCTCCTTGCAGTTTGCCATACTCCTCTGCTGACATCCTTGCCTGCTCTCTCTGACTAACTCAGCTAGCAAAATTAAATAAAACTATCAGGATATAAAGCTCTGAATATCTACTGTGTGGACCCTTTAGAGTAGAAACATCTTTTTTTAGTGACCACTGTTTACAGGCTACAGGAGTTCACTATCTATGCCACTGAATCCTAATATGTGGATATCCCACCACTGCTCACCAGTAATAATGTGACACCCCACCAGTGGACCAGTAATCAAGGAGTCTCAATCCTCACCACTGGCAGCAGTGAGGGATGTTCACTGGGAGGATGACAGGTACACACACAGTATTTCCAGATGCAGTTCTCTGCATCAAGTGCAATTTCCCTTAAGAGCACACAGAGACCACATTCAGTCTGGGGTTGGTTTCTCCCTCTTTCTCCAGATCCCCAATGAGACTGTCCACTTACACAGCTATAGAATTGAGATCTTAGCTGAGTGGCCAAGCAAAGACCTCCAGCACCCTCTCTGTTCAACCAGAGCTTTGTGACCCTGCCCAAGTAGCTGACACACACACACACTCTTTGAGCTTTGATTTACACACACACACACACACACACACACACACACACACACACACACGCACACACACACACACACACACACACACACACACACACACACACACACACACACACACACACACACACACACACACACACACACACACACACAGACACACACACACACACATGCCTAGCTATGCCCCCTTTTGCCCAGACTATAAGGTAGTTATCACTGCCACCAGCCAACTCCTTATCAGCTACTTTAAGGCCCTTAACAAAGGGTGTCCAATCTTACTGTGTAATATTAATATCAATACAAATGGTAGTTTGAACAAGAGCAAGTCTATTAGGAGTGTCATCAAATAAATATGCAGGTACTCTCTAAACTTCAATATCTCTACACAGATCAGCCAAAATGAAAGGTTTAAATATATGTAATAATAAATAATAAAAGAACAAGACAATACTAAATATATATATATATTCACAGTGACATCAGAGTTCAAAACCAGAGGACATGTTTAAAACAACATTGCAGGAAAGTCACAAATAAATAACAAATACCTAAGCTAAACTTCACTATATTGCTGACTGAATCTAAGAGAATTACTATACCCTAGTTAACTTACTTAATTAGAGCAAGGCAGATATTGTGGTGGATGGTTCTTGTCAAGTCTAAGACAGAATACAGAATGCCCTGTCTCTCTAACAGACTTCTCAAATTAATATCTCAAATATTACTGCTGAGATAGCTTGCAGGATGACATCATTTATTGTCATCTGACTGTATTCCAGGTGAAACCCCCACTGATGACAGCTAGCAGTAGACCTCAGATCTTTGGCAGATGCTGGAAGTCATAATATAATTGCATTCCTTCATGCTTTCAAAACTACTAATTAATTCACTCTGAAGACAATACAGAAAGCTCCCTAGTATGGACATTCAGTCTCTTGCTTATATTTTAAGCAACAGCACTTTATAAAATACCATTTTAACACACGTCTGTACAAGCCAATTTGATATACACATCATACAGTTCTAATAACATTTGTAACACAAGCATCTTATATAAATCATGTTGATAGTCACAAATGATATATAATTATTTACAAAATTCCAGATAGCTGTGCTGGCAACATCCCCCTTTCGTCACATGATTGATCAATAGATAGATAAATGAATAAGATCATATGTTGTTTACTGACAGCACTTCTTAAATTACATGTCACAGATGGAAGTTAAATAGAAGTTTCATCTGTTTTTACTGACCAAGCCCTTACTTTTAAATAGCTGGGAAATGTGACACTGAACCAAACGTACTCTAATTGTAATGTTGTTATATTTCTAACAAAAATTTCTAAATAAATATTATTAATATTTAAATTATCAATACCTTTATGTCACATTAGCTTGACCCAAAACAAATTAATAGAAAATAATTCTCCAAAATATTTGCCATAGTATAATTCAACCTGCCTTTATGCTTTTCTATTAAAATGTCATCATGCTCCATGCTCCACTTATTGTTTGCTTGACTGTTTGATTGATTGATAGACTGATTGATTTATTGATTTTTATCCACTGAGAAAGGTCCAGCTGAGCTTTTCCCATTTTCATTGAAGCCCCAGGTTGAAAGGTTTTACTTGTAGTCATTACAATGTACAAAACACAAAAAAACACATTACAGAGTATCGCAATATGGCTAGTTCATATACATTGCAAAACAAGGAGAGGGCTGGCATAATGTTTATCCCACAGACACAAGGTATAAAGTTTGGTTCTCATCTTTAGTCACTGCCTATATATTGGCTAGGCATGTAATAGTGTGCAGACTGGTTGCTCAATATTTATGTCTAGCAAAGGGTGTGACAATGTGAGGTATTGCCAGCTATGCCAGGAGAAGTAGGGCAGTGGATGTGTAACATATGCCAGCACAGCTAGCTGGAAGTTTGTAAAGAATTATATGTCATTTGTATATCAAACTGATTTGTACAGATGCTTGTGTTGAAAAGTGTATTTGTAAAGCTGCTTGTGTTCAAAATGTACCAACATTATGTCCTGCTGGACAGAAAAGAAATATACACATTTTGCCACTTTAACTTGCACTGTGTAGTATTTATACACTTGCCTATTATTTATAGTGGTGCTGTATTGTTTCTCTTTCTGTCTCTTGTGTCTCCACTGTGTTTTTTTCCTCAGGGTAGCTCAGGCTAGTTTCAGGGAGGGGGTTGTTGAGCCAGCCCACATCCTAGCTGTTAGTCATTGCCTGAGGAGTATTTCATTGTAATTCCAATACAGATTGCATTTCTGTGAACTGTTGGAAAGTGAATGGACTTGCTGTGCAGAGTTGGAATCTATTTCAAACTGATAAGTACACATTTTGCCACTTTAACTTGCACTGTGTTATATGTATACATTTGCCTATTATTTATAGTGGTGCTGTATTGTTTCTGTTTCTGTCTCTTGTGTCTCATGTTTCTTCCACCCACCCTCCCTGTTCTTGTCTTGGTGTTAATCTTGGTGGCTTTGAAACTGCTCGCCCCTCTTGTAAGTTTGTGTTTGGATACTCCTTCTGGGCCTATCTCATTTGCTCAGTCAACTGATTGCAGTGAGATCATATTTTGATTTCAGGCACTCCTACTGTGTACAAAGAGAGCATTTGAGAAGGACAATCCCTGTAGCCTCTTAATTCTGCTGTGTTCCCTCCCTCAAAAAAATAAAAAATAAATATATATATATATATATATATATATATATATATATATATATATATGTGTGTGTGTGTGTGTATATATATATATATATATATATATATATATATATATATATATATATATATATTCAGCTGCTCTTACTGTAACTGTCTTAGTTGCTGTTCTGCGGGCTTTTATCTCTTCAGTTGTTCTTACTCTGCACTTATTAGTGCTTGTTAGTAGCCTTCTAATTTACTGCCTTCTGCACTTGTTTTTTAGTCATTTGTTAATTTAATTGCATTTAATTAAACTGTATTTGCCATAATATTGATATACGTATGCTAGCCTGCACTGCATTTGAATTGTATTTACTGCTGTTTTAGCTGCTTTTCTGTAAAAAAAAAAAAATTCCTAGCTTGTTTCCTGCCTTCCCTGTAACTTATCTAGTCCAGATACAGACATGCTGTATCTAGGACTGTTTGTAAGCTCCTGAGCTCCCCAAGCCTTTCTGTGTTGGAGGAAAGCCTTCTAGCTTATCAGTGGGAGTGGTAAGCACTAGGTAGCCTATCTACCACAGGAGGAGAGATTTCTGGCAAAGAAATTAAAGTTTATTGGCTGTTTGGGAAGCTCTTCCATCTCTTTCAACCTTCTGATTCAAAAGCCTGTGTTTGTGCTTGTTTCCTGCCTTTCCTGTTACTAGTCTAGTCCAGGTACAGATTTGCTGTATCCAGGACTCTTTGTAAGCTTCTGAGCCCCCTCCCCCCAAGTATTTCTGTACTGGAGGGAAGCCTTCTAGCTTATCAGTGGGAGTGGTAAGCATCAGGTAGCCTATCTACCATGGGAAGTGTGGGTTTTGGCCCATAAATTGTAATTTATTGGCTGTTTAGGCAGTTTTCCATCTCTTTCAACTTGCTGGCTTAAAAGCCTGTGTTTGCGCTTGTTCCGCACCTTTTCTGTAACTAGTCTAGTCCAGGTACAGAGTTGCTGTATCCAGGACTCTTTGCAAGCTTCTGAGCCCCCCAAGCCTTTCTGTGTTGGAGGGAAGCCTTCTAGCTTATCAGTGGGAGTGGTAAGCATTAGGTAGCCTATCTACCACAAGAGGAGTTGTTCCTGGCCCAGAAATTGTAGCTACTGGCCATTTTGACAGTTTGTCCCCATCTCTTTCAACATTCTGGTTTAAAAGATGCACTTGCACTTGTTTTCCACCTTTCCTGTTACTAGCCTAGTCCAGATACAGAGTTGCTGTATCCAGGACTTTTGGTAAGCTTCTGAGCCCCAGAAGCCTTTCTGTGTTGGAGGGAAGCCTTCTAGCTTATCAGTGGGAGTGGTAAGCACTAGGTAGCCTATCTACCACAAGAGGAGTGGTTCTGGCCCAGAAATTGTAGTTTATTGGCCGTTTGGGCAGTTTTTTCCATCTCTCTCAACTTTCTGGTTTTAAAGCCCGTGTTTGTGCTTGATCCCCACCTTTCTCATAACTAGTCTAGTCCAGGTACAGATTTGCTGTATCCAGGACTGTTTGTAAGCTTCTGAGCCCCTCAAGCCTTTGTGTTGGAGGGCAGCCTTCTAGCTTATCAGTGGGAGTGGTAAGTACTAGATAGCCTGAATACCACAAGAGAAGTGGTTCTTGGCCCAGGAATTGTAGTTTATTGACCATTCAGGAAGTTGTCCATCTCGTTCAACTTTCTGGTTTAAAAGACCACATCTGCGCTTGTTTCCCATCTTTCCTGTAACTAACCTACTGGAAAGCACTAGAAAGCCTTAAACTGATATAAGCTTTCTAGCTTAAAAGAGAGACTTTGGAGTGATTGAGTATCAGTTTTCTGTATTTTCTTGCTGTACTTAACTGTTTTCCACCTAAACACTGATTTTCCAGCACTTATTGTGATTTAAAAGCTTGTTTTTTTCACATATTGTACTTATTTGACTGCCTGCCCTTTTAAAAAGTTGTTTTTTTTGTTTAAATAAATTAACTGTTGTAAGCTACACACTAAAGTGTGATAGCCTTTTCTGATCGCTTGTAGTCATTTAAAGCTGTTTTAAGTGTACTTTTTACTGTTTTTGCCTTATTTTTTCAGAAAAATAAATAAATAAATTTCTTGTTTCCTGCCTTTCTAAGCTAGTGTAGTCCAATTTTCAGGCTAGTGCTGAATTCAAGGCTGTGTTACAAGTTTCTGAGTTGCCCATACCTTATTTGGATAGAGAGAAGTTTCTCTGTTCACCTGTGAGAGAGGGGAACTTTGAGCAGCCATCTGTCCCTGGAGGAGTGGTTCCAGCCCAGAAGTTAGTAGCTTAAAAAACGCGTTCCACGGTTTTGTGCACCGGGCAGCACCAATTAGCTAGGGTTAAATTATTCCAGGCTCCACTAAGTCTCCTCTTCAGTTTTTCACTTGAAACTAGTCTGACTCTCAACCTAAGCACTCAAAAAGTATCCTACAGTCCAGCACTTGCTCAGACCTAATAGCAAGCACTAATATACCCTGACACTTGACTGCCCAGCAGGGCAAGGCTCTTTATCCACCCCTCACCAACCAAGCGACTAAGCAGCTCACCCTACTATTCAGGCATGACCAAAGGGCAACTTCAGGTGTACTCTCCAGTCCAGCTGGTGAATCTGGGTATCCTGAGGCAATGTTACAACTGCCTCATGTACACAGACAGCCCTCTCCTCCTACCACAAAACACTAACATATGTGAGAGATGCAATTATACAGCCAAACTGGAGGCTAAGGTATCTCCACCCAAGACTGGAACAGACAGTCATGAGGAGAAGGTTAACACTTGCACCACACCTCCAGCCTCATATAGACCTACTAAACCAGCAGTGGCAAAAAATACACATAAATACAGAAAATCATTCTCAGAGGCTCTAAATAAAAACCTGCAAAAGCATCAGAGAGCTCCAAAGCAGACACCCACAAAACCTGCACCTCCCATCACAAACTAGACAACACATAAAACACAAAATCAATGTGCCGCAAATCACAGCCCTTAAGGCAAAATAACATACTTAACACACTAGTAATAGGTGACTCAATAGTCAGGCACACTGACGCCCCACTCACTAGGCTGGACAAGGAGAAGGTTACTGTTAGCTGCTTGTCGGGAGCCAGAATCCGCCACATAACACAAGCACTCAGGTCACTCCAGAACAAGTACAAATATGACTCTGTCATTGTTTATGTTGGTGTGAATGACCTGAGACGTACCTCACTGGACTACATGAAAAGAGACATGGAAGAGCTCTTTGATCATGTAGCCCAGGCGGGTATGACCCTGACCCTGAGTAGCATCCTGCTCTCACCAAGAATAATACTTCAGTATAAAGAAAAAATGATCAATTTCAACAACTGGCTAAGCTTCTGGTGTCATTCAAAGGGGATCCAGTGTCTGTCAGCCTGGGATGACATGCTCGAGAAGCCACGTTGCTTCACAAGAGATGGCTTGCAGCTGTCACCCCTTGGCCTTCGAATACTGGCCAAGGCTCTTGCTTCCCCATAGCGCCTTTTTTAGGCAAGGCTCAAAATTCAAACCCACCTCCGTAAACAGCACAAGTAAAAAAATGAGGGTTATACTACTCAATCCAGGAGTTTAAATCTCAAAATGCATGCGCTCGAAGCACTCCTAAGTATGGAAAACGTCGACATCTGTGCAGTAGCTGAAACCTGGTTCAAGGCTCCAGAGAGCACTCCACCACTACTGGGCTACAACTCATACCACACATTTCGGCCACAGAACACGGACCGAAACACAAAAGGAGGGGGTGTATCCATATTCATCAAGGATACCCACACCTCCAGGTTAGTGGCGCAGCATGATACCTCTGAGATCATCCATGTGCAACTAACATTGGACAAATCTGCAATGCAAATTGTGGCCTGCTACAGATTACCCTCCATGACCCAGGACCACCACTCCGCCTTTCTGGAGACACTGGAAAACATGAAGGTCCTACCGAACACCCTGATCTTGGGAGATTTCAATTACCCTACCATTAACTGGGAAAACTGCATGAGTACAAACACCCAGGCTCAACGCTTCCTGGAATTTATCAACTCAAATGCCCTGGGTCAGCTGGTAAACTCCCCTACCAGAGGCCATAACATATTGGACCTGGTCATCACCAACATGGGTGACAGGTGCTCCGTACCAGAGGTCAACCCGTCACTGGTTAGATCCGACCATAAACTAATCACCCTGGATGTCCACACCCCACCATCACCCACAACCAAGGAAACCACAGTGAAAAACTTTTCTAAAGCAAACTTCACCTTACTTAAGGCAGAGGAGGTAAGTTTCACAGCCCCCTCGCTAAAGAATAACACTGCCCAAGATGCATAATCCTTTACAATTGCACTCTATGAGCACCTACAAGGATGCATGGATCATGCCATCCCTAGCAAAACCAAGACTCACTCCCCTAAGAAAAGGAAACCAGTCTGGTGGACCCCTGCCATAAACAGGTTATACAACAAAAGGAGTAAATTAGTTCAGAAAAAAAGCAAATCCTAAGAAGGAAAGACATCCTTGATCAGTATCAGTAAGAAACTAAGGTCCTTCATAAAATCATCCAAGGCTAACTTCAAAAGAAAAATAGCCAAGGATTCGAAAGATAACCACAAAGCTTTCTTTAGCTATGTCAAGAATCTAAGTGGCAACTCGCAGATATGCCCTGAGATAGTGCAAAATAGCACAAAATATACTGAACCTACTGATATTGCCAACATACTGGCAGACAGATTCAGTGCAAACTTCACCTCCCTCTCACCTTCAAAAGGGCCCACAACAATACCGGAAAAGTGTAGTGTCCCAGAAATCACAGAAGCACAGGTGAAAACAGCCCTTTCAAAAGCCAAACACACAGCATCAATGGGGCCAGATGGTGTCCCAGGCTGCGTCTTGCACGAACTACAGAACAAACTAACCCCCACCTAAACATGCTGTTCAACCTCAGCCTCTCTACAGGCTACATGCCCATAGAATAGCATACAGCAATGGTTATTCAGCTCCACAAAGGAGGGGCCACAACTGACCCTGGTCACTATCGCCCCATAAGCCTGACTAGCCTGGTCTGCGAGGCTATGGAGCGCATCATCATGGAACTCATTAACAAAGACATTGGGAACCTCCAAACACTTGACTCAACCCAGTTTGGCTTTGTTAAGGGCAGATCATGCCTACTAAACCTGGTTGACTTCTTCGAGACAGTTACCAAGGCCATAGACAAGGAAAACGTGGTTCACACAGCCCACCTTGATCTCGCCAAGGCATTCAACACCATTCCTCACTCAGGTATTGTAGAAAAATTCACCAGCCTGAACATAAACCCCTACGTCACAAGATGGGTTGCCAACTGGCTTACAGACAGAACTCACACGGTAAGAATAGCAAGCTTCAGGTCTGACTCTAAACCAGTCACAAGTGGTGTCCTGCAAGGCTCAGTTCTGGGACCCCTACTGTTCGGCATATATTTCTCAGAAGTACAGGCAAACACAGGAGAACTATGGCTAACCAAGTTCGCTGATGACTGCAAACTGGGAGCCATAATTGACTCTCCGGCTGACACGGACATCCTCCAAAAAGGCCTTACTGAGACAGACACCTGGTGTCAAAGTCATGGCCTCAAGCTAAATGCCAAAAAATGCATAGTCATCCCTTTATGGAAAAGCAAAGCACCCACGAATTACCACATAGGTGGCAGCCCCATTAATACAGAAGAGGTAATAAGAGATCTGGGGACCCAGGTAGATAGTAATCTCTCCTTTGACAATCATGTTGCCAAAGTAGTTAGGAAATCCTTCTATGTGGCCCATCTAATTACTAAGGGGTTCGCATCTAGAAATAAAGAGGTTATAGTGCCCCTCTACTCGTCACTCATCAGACCCATCATAGAGTACAATGCCCCATTTGGGATGTACCTCACAAGACACTTCCAACAGCTTGAAAGACCACAAAAGCACTTCACCAAGAGGATTACTGGCCTCAAACATATGTCCTATGCAGCCCGACTGAAAAAACTCTGGCTGTACTCAGTGGCATATCGCTTACTCAGAGGTGATCTCTGCCTGACTTACAAAGCCATGTCCAGCTCAGAATTGATGGACATGCTCCACCTAAAGAAATCCAAGTCACTGCGAGCCACACGCTCTAGTGAGCTAAACCTCGCCACAACAATAAATAGAACATGCTGGAGGGATAGATTCCTGTCACAGAGACTCCCCATGCTTTGGAACAAAATTCCTAACTACATTAGGTAGAGCCCCTCACTAACACTCTTCAAGAGAAGCCTTGACGAGTGGATGGGTAACAGAAAATACACCCTTGGGATCACTTCATTGGCTCTGCTTGACAGAGGCTCAGTTAATTAATCAATGGGGCGGCGAAAGCCGACACACTCTGGCTAGGCTTATAAATGACCTCGGGCAGATAGCCTAGTACCTACCTAGGAACCTATGAACCTATGAACATGTATATCAGACTGACCGTATTGTAACTGAATAAATGTACATGTTTTAACAGAGGATACTGGAAGAGAAAAAGTTCATTTCAATCCCACTAACTTTGAAAAATTATAAGAAATTAAATAATATAGGCTATAAAGATTGTATCTTACAGTTCTGATTTCAGCCAAAGATAACATGTCTGGGAAAATAAGTACTAGGAAGCCTTCTGTATTGTCTCTAGCAGGGAACTAATTGCTAGTCTGGTAGAGTGGAAGTGTTTTATGGTTTTATGACTTCCAAAGGCTGCAACAGATCTTAGCATGCTCTATGTGTGTGCATTATTGACACATATGTGCTAAATCCTGGCAGCTTCTAACCAAGGGGTAGCATGGGAACCAGAAGTCAGATGACCAAATATATGTGATGTCATTCTGTAATGCATCACTAAAATTATATTTTAATACTAGATGAGAATGGAACCTCAGAGGACTCTGTTTGTGGAACCTGACAATGTAGGACCCCTCACCTACTTCATGTTGCCTTGCTCGAATAAGTGAACCAGGGAATAATAATTCTTTAGATCAGTCATTACACTATAGTGAGATTATTGTTCTTTATTTGTGTGAATCTACTCATCTGTATTATTTTAATATTTCCTGTGATTGAAACTCTTGTGTTTATTGTAAATATATATCTGTTATGTTCATGCTCTTTTATTATTTATTATTAAATATATTTAAACTTTTCATGGTCGTGTGGGTTTCCTCCAGGTGCTCCGGTTTCCTCCCACATCCCAAAGACATGCTGTAGGTAGATTCGACACTCTAAATTGGCCCTAGGTGTGAGTGTGTGCATGTGTGTGCCTTCTGTGGAAGGTTGGGCGCTGGGCTGGCAACTTGACACCGTAAAACCCCACTACCAATCATGAGCAGACAGGTGATCCGCTGTGGCAACCCCTAACTGGGAAAAAGCCAAAAGAAGAAGAAGAAGATTGTGGATGGTCCTTTTGAGAATAGTTTAAACTTTGAGAGGGCTTACATATATTTGGTGACATTGCGCCCCCTCCTGAAAGCCATACTGCATTGACCAAACACTATCATTTGTATTAATATTAATTTCACTCAGTATAATTGGGTACCTTTGTAAGAGCCTTAGGGAAAGTGGCTTTGGAGTGTCTGGTGGCAGTGTAACTACCTTATAGTATGGACAGAAGGGGACATAGCTAATAAATCTGTGCCAGCCTTTCCCAGGTGTGTGTATGTGTGTGTGTGTGTGTGTGTGTGTGTGTGTGTGTGTGTGTGTGTGTGTGTGTGTGTGTGTGTGAGCTGCTTGGAGCAGGGACACAAAGCACTGGTTTCACAGAGAGGGTGCTGGAGGACTTGCCTTGGACACTCATCTGAGGACTCAACTCTACAGCTGTGGTAGTGGAGGGTCTCACTGGAGCCCTGGAATGAGAGAGAGAGAAATCCAGACCCTTGACTGAATGTGTTCCATGTGTGCTCTTAAGGGAAGTTGTGCTTGATGCAGAGAGCTGCATCCGGAAATACTGGGTGTATCCATTTTTGTTCCAAGTGAACATCCCTCTCCAGTGTTAGTGGTGAGGATTCAGGTTCCTTGATTACTGGCCCAGAGAGGGGACGTCACAGAGTGTTAAAGTTTTGAGCTGTAATACCTGTAGTAGTACAAATACCTGTAGTACAGGATTTGATCCCATCAGTCCTCATGTGCCTAATCTTGAGCAAGCCACTTAACCAGACAGCATACCTCTCAACTGTATAGATTTTTGCAGAATGTCCAGAATTTTGCCTCATATTTTTGGTGTGTTCCTCCTAAAATATGTACTTTCCTGGAAAATAGGCTGAGGATCAAAGTCATTAAATAATGACAAACATTTGAGTTTAAGACTCCACATCCTTCAGAAAATTCATGCTAATGCAAAACATATCTTTCTAGCAACTTTCTAAGTTTGTAAGAGTAATATTTAAAATCTGTCCCTATTTGTCCCCCCATCAATTTAGGCTTTGTCCAGATTTTTTGCTCTAAGAGGTTGAGAGGTATGCCAGATAGTGCTTGGGGCAGTCAGGAATTTCTGCTAGGCTCCTCAATGATTCCTTGGACTGCAAGCCTAGTAACTACCTATGAAACTATGAACTAGTATATGCATAACTAGACAGGATGGCAGTTTGTAAATAACTTGTCTGGAATTCATTTACACAGCAAATATAAACACAGATTGAAATACTGCAATTAAGTGAAAAGGTAATGAATAAATGCACATCTGATAAAAAAATCTTTCACTGTAGATTGTAAAAGTTGTTTAGGGTATTAGAAAAATTTTGTTTCTTATAAATACACTTAATGTTAGAGACTGATGAAGTAAAAGATAAAGACTCCACACAATATTTATTTGTTTTATTTTTTTTTATATCTTAACCATGTGGTCTCACTGGGCACTGAAAGGACCATTTTTTTCCAGGGTGACTCAGAATTCAGTAGAGTTATCTGCCATGTGATGCAGGCTGGACTGGAAACATATGGTATGACCTGCCAAAGGAGATACATTTTACAGTTGATGAAAAAAAAGTGTAATACCATGATAAAACTAAAATGGTATAAATGGTATGCTGAGAGGGCCGGGTATAGGGAGTAATACTTTTACATAGCTCACAGACCCAGATTTATTCAAGTGTGTATAATTGTACTATAAATAAACAGTATTTTGTTTGCCAGCATTTATCCTTCATCTGAATAAGTATAAACCTGTAGAAGTTTGTATAATATGTAATTAAATAAATCGATATAGTAAAAACAACCACAATTATATCCACCATGTCTTGCTTTGGAAATAGTTCCTATAACAAAATATGTGACTTTACTTACAGGTTAATTACCTTTGGCTACGTGCACTCATTTATCCATTCTATGAAACCTACTTTATCCATTCAGGAATGCAAGGCTGCCAGGGCCTACTCCTGCAAGCAATCGAATGAAGGTAGAGCCCTAATCCAGAGGCTCTCTCTGCAAATCATTCACATAAGGCAGTGACCCAATGATGGAGTGGATACCAGTCCATCACAAGACAGACAGATATACGCACACACACACACACACACGCACACACACACGCACACACACACACACACACACCCACACACACACCCACACACACACACACACACACACACACACACACACACACACATATACACACACATACACATGCGCACATGCACATATGCACACACACACACACACACACACACACACACACACACACACACACACACACACACACACACACACACACACACTATCTATGAGCAGTTTAGGGGAGTACTGTATGATCTAGCTGCATGCCCGTGGAAGATCTGAGGAAAACACAGCACCTAACAAAAACCCATGTAGACATAGGGAAACACAGCCAAGACTTGAACAGAGAAGCATGACTTGTGAGGCAGCAACACTAAATGCTGTATCAGCATGTCACCCCTTCTCACTGTGTAATATCACAAATATTACATGATAATGTTTTTATGAAACCTTATTCATCAAGACATATAGATTTGTCTGCAAACAGCAATTACAAATGAAATTCTAGTTACGAAAAAAAGATACAATAGATCTTCCAGAAGACAATGCAATGATGCAGCATTCATCAAGAGACTTACTACAGGGACCAAAAATATAAAGTACTGCTTTCCTCCTTCTGTTCTTGTATTGTTCTATAGTCCTAGTTAATAAGGTTGTTTCACATAAAACAGGTATCACACTTTTTCCTTTGATTTTTTGATACCAAGGATCTGGAGTCTGTATAAACATGTTCAATATTTATATTATAACTTAGTGATTCAGGTTTCACCTATAAAGTTCCAGATACAAAAGTTAAACTTTAACCTCTGGTCATTCTTTGTTTAATGTCTACAGGTTATCCCCATCTGTGTTTTCATGCATTCACTACATTTTGTGTTTGGAGGATTAACAGGATACTGCTGCCATAGTTTACTGAGCTTATGAATAATTCAACTGAGGTTGTACAGTTCTCAATGACTTGTGATAAGCACTCCATTAATTTTTTAGGTATGTTGATTTATAAAGACAGCAACTAAAAAAACAGTAGCAGCACTTCACTGCTACATTACACAAGTGTGGCTCCTCAGTGTTTGAAGAACAGTATACTAAGAGGTCAGTGTACTACCGTTAATAATTAAATAGATGAAGGTACACTGTTTGCAAACAATTTAAAAGAGGAGAAACTAAGATTTACTACTAGGGCCATCCTGAGATTGTTTTGAAACGTGTTGTGGAAGCAGCATTAAAAAAACAAAATAATGGAGGTGTCCTTGGTTCTCCCTTAGAAGGTAATTTTAAAAATGGTCAGTAGCTATGCCACTTATTTCATAATATTGTTAGTGGGGTTATTAAAAAGCTACTAAAATACTAGAAGAATATTTGAAACAAAATCCGAAGCATTATCCAGAGCATCTAATCAGCCAGGTTTTATAAACAAGGAAGTTAAAACTTTAAAACTGGATTTTGAGAATGCAGAAAAAGATGCTACTAAAGTTAATAATTATAAGTGTTATGCCTAGAAATGTTTCACATCAACTGTGTGCAGATGCATTGCTGATATTACTAATTATTATATTACATACTGAAACACAACATTTAAAACCACATTGTTATTTCACATGCAGTTCATTTGGTTTAGGTAGCAGTGTGTTCAGGAAAACCACAAGAGGGCTTTTCATCAGGATTTATGAATGACGTATGCAATCAAAAAAGAAGTGTGTCACTGCATTATATCAGCACCATGTCAAGTGTAATAAGTCAAAAGATTCTGTTTTTATGTTTTGCAAAATGTATCCCCTGATATTAGGGGTAGGAAAGACGGATATACTTTTACAGTATAACAAGTACTAATGTCAAGTTTTGCTGAATGCCACTGTACCTCCAGGTTTAAATGAGCAGCTAATTTTAAATGTGTATTAATGAGACATAAATAGAAGAAAATTTTCTGTTGGTTTTAAGTATTGTCATCTGACAAATTTCTAAATTATTTAAAGTGAATGTAATGAGTTTGGACTTGGTCTGAAGAAGTCTCTGTAAATGTTTAAGTGAGATGAAGGTGCTGACTGAGTTTAACTTTAATTGTTTTAATAAAGTGAATGTCTGTTTCCACTCAGTGTTTCCTCTGGTGGATGTTTTTACATGTAAGGTGCGTCATTGTATATGCATGTGAATTTTATATATATATATATATATATATATATATATATATATATATATATATATATATATGTGTGTGTGTGTGTGTGTGTGTGTGTGTGTATGTATATAAGGTCTATATTATATGCTCGAAGAGTCTTTTCTTCGAACATGTAAAGGCTAACACATAAAGAGCGAAAGCTGTAAACCAAAAAGACTTATACTAATGGAAAAAGTCCAGGCGACCGGACCTTTTCCCATTAGTATAAGTCTGATTTACAACAATTAGCTGTGGTGGTGGTGCTGCGGTAGCATTGTCGCCTCACAGTAAGACGTTGTCCTGTTCTATTCTCTGCTAGAGCGTCTTCTGTGTGGAGACATGCGTGAATGGGCGTACCTTTGTTGAAGGTTGTGCATCAGGGCCGGCAACTCGGCACGTAAAAATCTACTGCCAATCATTAGCGGACCGGAGTTCCGCTGTGGTGACCCCTAACCAGGAAAAGCCGAAAAGACACAAAAATAAGTTTGATTTACAACGTGCACGCTGAAAAATCAGCGTGCACATTTTGGAATATTAATGGAAGGTCGTTGTATAATAGGTATTTTTATACTCCAAGCAGACTCCAAAGAATTTTTTCTGAGGTAGATTGCAACTGTTGGAGGTGTGATAGGGAAGAAAGGAATAATATGGGGTATATATTTTTGGGAGTGTAATGAGATGGCACACTTTAACATTTCCCTGCTGACTACTCTAACAGAAATACTGGATGAGCAAATTGATGTAACTAAGGGAATATTTTTTTTTAGTTATGTTACAGAATCAGAATTGCCTAGACATACTATGGCCTGATGAGTTTAATTCTGATAGCTGCCAAAAAAAGCAATTACAAGAATATGGAAATCAAAGACTAAATCAACTATACTAGAAGCTGTGGATATAATAATAGAGATAAAACAACTAGAAGTGAGATATTTAGAAAAGGGTAGGAGCAAATTACATAAAAAATGGGAATTGTGGGAACAATACATGCAGCATAAGGTTTTGGAGGAGGAATGAGGTTTAAGCGAAGGCAGGAGATGAATGAGCTATGTAATGTTTGACTGACAATGATTGGATAGATTATAAGTAATGTGCAATGTTTGCAACTGAAAATATGTCAGTATGCTTTGTTTTTATTTATATAAAGGTATGATTGCCTATGTCATAAGTGATAATTTAAGAAGGATGTTTCTTGTATAAAAAATAAATTAGTTTGGCAATGAAAAAAGTTTTGGAATTAAGGGTTATAGAAAGGGATGAAGTTATGATATGTGGAGGTATGAATGCTGAGAGTCCTTCTTTTAAATTATTATAAGAAAACCAAAAATATAAATGTTGATGATGCTAGAGCCTTGGAAAACCACAAAGTAAAAACTAAATAATTCTTTTGCGGGATTTGGTAACTAGGAATTCTTCCTGCAGAAATATGTAATGAAGCATGATTTACTGGTAAAAGTGAAAGTGAATTAGTCACAGGCAATTCCAGTTATACATACATTGCAATAATATGAGGCTCTGTGATTGACTATTTTATAATGTCTAGAATTCTAAATAATGTATATAAATTTGAAATACATACAATAATTGAAAATTATATCTACACCTGCCCTTAAAATTAGATTCAGAGAAAGGGGAAATAGAAGTCCTGGGTATAGATATTTGGAATGAAAGAGGTAATCGAGCAGCCATAATAATAGAGAAGGACTTTATTCAGTGGCTGAATGAGACATTAGAGTAAGTAGCCTCAAAGAAGGTCAGTGGAGTCAATATAAAAATGTGCATTACAGAAATTCAGTCAGGAGATGAGAGTTATGTGAATTTGAAAAGAGAGGAGTGTAATAACTTGGATAGTTTGACACAGAATGCCAAAAGCTAAAAAGTGAATTGAGAACAACTTGAAGAAGGAAATGCATTGAGATGTAATAATGAATCAATGACAAAAAATTGCAATATAAAAATTAAATAAAAAAGAAAAATAATTATTTGTAGAAAGTAGAAGAATAAAATGTATGAGATCTTATTAAATAAGGACACTAGGCTTTCTGGAAGGATGTTACTAAGAAACTAGAGACGGAATGGGCTTATTAATTACAAAATATTGAGAATTTATTTTGAGAGGAAGTTTGTTGGTATGTCTAGTATTATGAATGTGTAAGTAAATGTGCCTGGCACATGTACAATATAATACAAAGAGTAACAGTGAGAAAGTAACTAGTACTCCTTTGAAAATGGATTCTACCCTGGAAGGATCTCCAATGTTGCATTTGTTAAGGTCGGTTAAAGCAAAATGATATCCTATTCTAGCATATGCTGCAGAAGTATGGTATAATAGGCAATGTACGTCTCTTTAGAAAACTGTCAATATAATAGCGAGGAATATCTTGAGGTCCCCCACCCCCACCCACCTTCATATCCAGAGGTATAAATATAAAGAAGTTTGGGACTGAAAATGAGTCTGTCTTGTTGGATGTCTATGCATTAGTAAAATGGATTCAATTGATGAAATTACAAAAAAGATGATTTTTGGGTGTGTGGAATGAGAAAAGGGAGTAGGCAAAAAAAAAAAAAAGAATCAGGATTAGTTCAGCATTTAGAAGGGTTAGTAAAATCCAGAGAGAGCAGTTTTCTATATCTGATCCAGGGTCTTATAATATTTAGTGAGAGTTATATTGCATATTTTAGGAAATTCACAAGGAAGGTTTGGCCCATCAAGAAGATGAATAGGATCAAGATAGCACAAAATGTTATGTGGAAATGTCATGTGAATATAATAATGCAGATTATTTTTTCCATATAAAATAAAGAATGAAGAACAAATTACAGAAGGTTTTAGCTTGAAGTATATGTGTATATGAAAAAGAAGTAAAGGGGGTAGATGTACCCTTTTAATAATAAGACTAAGGAATATTTTGTTTACATGGTTGTAGTGTGTCTACTGTATAAACATATGAGGTCCAGGTTATGACAGAATAATCCCCGGAGATCCAAATGAGTTATTTTTTCTTTTATTTACTACCAGGAATTAGCACAGAAACAAATATCTGGCACTCACTCTATGTATGATGCATAAAATATAGAGCAAAGTCATTTTATATTGCTTTTTATTTTGAGTGTCATAAAATAAGTAAAATTAAGTAAAATTTTATCATGACTAAACTCAATATCTATGCAAAAACTGCATGACAGTTTTGTTTATTTGTGATCATGAGCTGAATTGTCTTAAGTTGTAACAACAACTCTGATACAGCAATAGATTTGGTTTAAAAAAATGAATTATGTGATTACTGATATATACATCAAACATTTAAATTACCCTATTCTGAAGTCTTGTAGTGCATGGAGTGCAGGGATTGCACTCCAAACCTGAAAAAAAGACAAACCTGTAAAGCACTTCTGTAGCCATAATAGCACATTCAGAGGAGTTAAACATCCCCTAAGCACTGTTACGGTTGGGTCTCATGAAAGGGACATTCCTTCACTCTCAAATGTCCCTAAAACTCTTATGTCATATTTCCCTTTTAGGATATTTGAAGACATTAGTCTGCTAGTAATTTATTTAACTAAATAAATTGTACTTGACATTTTCTTCCACTTATATTTCCTTGCTATCAAAGCTGACAAAATGCTTCACATGTTTTTCTTTTGTAATTGATAGTACATGGAGTAGATACAACTCCATGCACTACAAAGAGTTATGATCGGGTTTCACTAATCCTTACCAATTATTATGTGCTCTTGATATGGATGCCAAGATTCACCACTCGAGCTTCATTCTCGAATGCTAATAATGTGGTTACTATCAGAGACTGAATCATAACCCTCTATAAGTCTTCCTATAGTGATAGTTCCGGGATTTTCAGAGGATGCTGTCGTAACTTAGAGAAATAACTGCTGTACTTATCTAATGGTGATTAATGTATCTATGTATGAACGGTAGCACCTGATGGCTCTCTATGTGGAGCTTAGCTACCCTAAGATGGTCAAATATGGTTAGCCCAGGTCATTACTAAATAAGCTCAGGTCATCATTAAAAATGAAGAACACCAGTATGACCCCCATCATCTTTACTGATCTGATGATTTTGTGCATCCCTTTTTGTTTCTGTTTGTTAACTGGAGTAGAAGAATGCTTCACAGGAACCATTTTCAGCCTCTGCCCAGGAGCATTATCTGGTTAAGTGACTTGCTCAGTAACACAGCAAGCAAACAGAGGCAGAGGGATTCAAACTTTGAACTACTGGGGCAGCTCATTAATAGGCCATTGTCTTTTCCCTCTGCACTACTTCCTACACAGCTTTATGTTTCACACTTTTGTACACTAAGTATGTCTGCCCCCCCACTTAGCTTTCAAATATATTTACATCCATTTCTTTCCTGCTTGCAAGGCTGGACATTGGTAAAAACCTTTTCACCAGGGGCTTCTTCCCATTTATGATGAATCCACTGCTGATTACTGACCCTGCAGTGACCCCTTTATGAACCGTAACAGTTTTTTTCCACTGTGTATTTTATTTACGGAAGAAAATGATCATAATCCTGTTCGATATATTTATTATAACTACATGTAGCTTTCAGGCATAAAAAAGTAAGTGGTTTCTTTAGTCATGGCACAGCTATGTGCAACAAATCTCAACCAAAAAGTCAACTTAATCATGTATCCTTCAAATGAAGCCTGAAACATAGTTTGCACAGGTATATTATTAAGCCTGCCCACCTGTATCACTTACTGCAATTTACTGGCAGTATTTCAGCAACTTTTTATCCTCTCACATTTTCAAATGTTACATTGTTCTGTATATTGCTTATTTCATTATTAAAGTTGATGTTTTTAGACCGTTGGTCCATTTTATTTTATTATATTACATTTTATAGGTGTCAAGCACTGTTTAGTTGTTGTTTCAGTGGCCATCATCTTTATTTTGCAACTTCTGTTTCTTCTTGGCATTACCTTTGCCAAGTTCTGTGTACAAACATACCAAAATCTAAAAAATAAAAGTAGAACAAGGCCACAATTAATTGTTAATAGGTGTATTTAAGACAAATAATGGCTTTTTAGGAAACTCCATGGTCATACCAGGAAAGTCATGTTGCCTTGTGGAAGGGATCAAGGGGAAATAATAGGTTTTCACCTTATTGTGTCCTGAGATAAGTCAGATTAGGTTTATCCTTGAGTGAGTATTGGTTTACAACTGCCATTTTAGTCCTGTGGGCAACTCAATGAAATGATACCACAGAGACACAAAAAAATTCCTGCCCCAGTCTGTCCCATCTCTAGTGTCTCAAGGACTGTATGACTTTGACTACACAAAGCTGATGGCTGATGACACCTCAAAAAAGAGTGCAATTATACAACCCCCATAAAAGAAAAATAAAAGTTCATGTGTAAGCTAGTTTTATTGCATTGAAGGGTTTGCATAATGGTTAAGGTGTTTACCTCACAGACATAAGGTACAGCATCTGATTTTGGGTAATTGGCTAGGCTTAAAATGGCCCACAAGAGCAGCTAGCCTAATATTTACCTATGAACCTGTGAACCTATGAACTGCTTGTCAAATTGTAAAGCATAACTGGAGTAAAACAGAAAACAAAGGACAAATCACTCAGACACCTCCCAACAAATAACAGCGGCTTTTACACTTGTGAAGTATCACTGTCCATCTGGCAGTAAAGCACTACTGTGAGGTAAGCATGTCCACCCAATACATTCTCTCTCTTATTTTTCACTATCACAATATCAACCATTCAGATGCACAAAAACTTAGATGGTATAGACTGCCTTGCTCTGACAAGCACCCCAATACAGTATGAAAGTAACACAAACCTTCCTGAAGCACTGAAACAGCAATTTTAAAAACTGTAGATGCCTCAGGCACCCCAACATAAAGCAGGCATTAAAACAGTGAGTCTTGAAATAACAGAAAATTCACACACTACCTAAGAGAACAAAGAAAGTCAAAACTTGATGTTCTTTTAAATTGTTTTTGTAAGAAGTCCCCTGATACTTACAGCAACTCAGAGATCACTGTACTTCCAAGTAAGGGAAAAATCCAAGGTATAGTGATCTTAGACTTGGCAGGCACATTGTCTGTTTTCATACATTTAGTCTTGTTGTTCTAGGACCCACATTTACTGGTCCCAGAATTTCAAATGCTTATTACAGAACATAACAGCATATGGAAAACTAATGCTGCTTTCTCCTAATTTTGACATTTTAATAATACCCCCCAAAGAAATCAACTCTGGTAGGTAAATTAGCACCCAGCATATTGTATGGTCATAATTATCATAGTCTTATGGATGCTAATTTACCTGCTATCACTCCAGTGTAATACATTTTGCTTTCATAACTGTAGTCAGGTATTATGAAGAAAGACTGTAAAGTGGAATAAACCATATACCCTTTGTATATAATACTAGACTATAGGTAATTTATTTTTCCACTGAAAAACAAGTATGCATTCCAAGCACCCACCAAAACCACCTTTTTTTGCTTACTTACAATAAGAAGTCCAATTTCTTATCCTTTCAACTAAAGCAGAATTTTCTTTTCTGTTAAAAGTAAATAATTGATGGAATAGAATTAAAAGTATGTTTTATTAGTTCTTATCACGTGACTGAAAGCACTTTTAAGAGATTATATAAAACAGAGAGCAACTGACAAAAAAATAAAATCAGGCTGAATGATTAAAAGCAATTAGTCACACAATAAAATAAACCCACTTAAAAATAAAACCCTCCATTTGTAGCCAAAATTTGAATATTTAATGCAAAACACTCCCAGAATTTTGACCTGTAAGTGTTTAAAACTCAGCACAGTGTTTTGAAGATCAGCATAACTTTCTCGTGTCGCAGAATATGTTTAATGTTTTCAGTACTGCTATCTTCATTCTGACACAGTGCAATAACATACAAACGTAAGATTAAACCATCATAGAGGTTGAAAAATGTATAGCCACAATACTAGGAACAGATGTATGCACTATATTCTTCAGATGCTCTTGAAGTCTTAAATTAAACATTATGCTGGTTTCATAGTTTCACAAGTAAATCCTAGGGCTATTAGTCTGCTATTACAAACCTTGCCAATAGCACCCCATAGTCAGAATAAAATCTTGTACCTTCTGTCTTTCAGGCAAAGACTTTAACCATTATGCCAGTCCCTCCCCTCTATTACAGAAGTACCTAATGGCAGAGATAACACATTAACTGCTCCATGAAAAATAACCAAAAGTTTTACATTTCTTTTGATTAATCCCTTATATTTTGGGTATGTTGTATTGAAAAACATTACAGTGTCCACTATGAGGCGATCCTCCTTTAGTCAGAGGGTATCACATTCATCTGCATGTCAGGCCTTTTAAATGTACTATGTGCAATGAAATCCAACATACTTTTACCTCTATGAGAAGACAATTAAGAAAATGTAGGGTTAGAATGCAAAACTGATTTCAAATGAATGTTATCTAAAGAGCTGCTACAAGCTTTCTACACAAGATTATCTGGCTGATAATACAGCAATATTCCATTACCCTGTAAGTGTCTTTAGAGAGACTGCTGGTAAACAACTAACTTATCACAGTTATATGTAGAGAAATGTAAAGTATTTCTTCTGTCCACAGATCATCCTTCACATTTGTAATATTTTCTGCATAGAAACATTGTACTATTTCTTTAACTTCTAAAAAATCGATCTATGTAGTACTGGTTTTACAAATTCTCAGCAATTAATCGTGAGAAAATAAAAATGGTTATGACAGGGATGGTCACTTTGCTACAAGGAACAGATGTGGATGAAGTTGGCTTTCTATACAACTTTGAATTATATTGAAATTCTCCCCAGTTA